>NC_091140.1:7549222-7746912 GCF_041381155.1 Argopecten irradians | reverse complement strand
TAAAGCATGGCGCTATTGTATCTGAAATCAAGAGGTATTCCATCCTCTGGAGGTATCACCTCAGAGATAAGACAAAACTTAGGAAAAAAACAAGTCCACGTGGATGTTTGGTTAGTACACATAATACAGTCCAAACATGTTTAACTCGATCATAAATAACTGATTTTCAAGTGTCTTCTTCAATGCATATATCACATAATATTCATTTTTATATTCCTAAATGATTTCAAACATGTATTCGGGTCAGTTTGGCCAACTAGGCAGACAGAATATAACTGTAAGCAGAAGAAGGTAACCCATAACCCAAAATATTGTTCATACCACACAATGAATTATAATAAAAGGACAGAAAATATGTAAATATCGAAGTCTGAAAATTTGCAATTATGATATATTGTATTGGAGTCGACGATGGCAAATCCTTTGCGTCAGAAGCTGTGAGACTGTTCTATATGAATGTCATTGACTTGTATATAGTACGACAGGCCAATAAAGCTGTCCATGATCAGAATATTCCAGGACATTTGAAATGTAAATTATTTCAACATAATGTGTTGATTGGGGATTGCTGTTTAGAATGGAAAATAAGCAGACAACGTACCTACATTAAATGATGGTTAAACGAAAACTACATAGGATCTTTTCATTCACTGTAACTACTTATATTTACATCCTCTTGTCACTAACACTGTTTTATAAACTATAGGATAGCGTCATCTTATAACATCAACATGGCTGTTCCACCAGATGGCTAAAACAAGTATATAAACTTACTATAAGTAAATATACACATTTCTATCTGAATTTGCAAGTGTGGACTCTCACTTGTCCCGTTTCAGCATCTCCTTCATATAGTTTACCTCATATTGTTCACGAATGGTGGTTCATCTAGTACGTTTGCATTTCAAAATACTGCGGCATTTGCCAAACAATGTTCTTTGGTTATATACGTTGTTGAAATGTTGGAATATTCTCTGCCATGACCTGTAGATTAACCCCTCCCTCTACATACTGCTTTTGGCTTAACTTAAGTTCGACAACTCTGTTTTTCTAACTTTCGTTTTATAACTAAAATGTACTGAAATATATATAACCAGTTTGTATATGTTATCACCTGAGTTGAGATTGTAGTGGTAGACAAGACGTTGACATCATGTTTACTACATTCTTATATCAATTTACCTTCAAGCTTCCACGATGACGAAAAACACGTAGCAATCTATATCGTTCGATTCATTTGGCTTACTGGTACATTGCATAAAGCGGATATGTGTCTGAATTTCACTTTTAGTAAAGTGTCATATTAAGCTGTTCAGCATTTATTTTCCGATGTCGAAAAAGCAAAGTCCGAATTCAACACTAAAATGAAAAAGCATGCATATTCCAAAGGTATGTAGATTACACACGATATTTGACTAGTGCATGAATAATATAATTCCCTGTCCGTATAAAACTTATATAAGCAATACTGTATGAACTTTTGTTATTTTGCACATTAAGAGTCATTTCAGGTCGTCAACAAAACGACTTATCATACACTGATTAATATTTAAACCATGCATCCTGCTGACATTCAACGAATCTTGTAAAAATGCAGATGAGCTTGGACGAATCTTGATTGATTTCCAATAAAACATCTGAAATATTATGCACATTGCGAAATCGATATTCCGGCACATTTTTTATGTGTTTAAAGATGAGATTTTATGACGAATTCAGAGTATTGTAGCTTGTGGTCGTAAATTGCCTCACGTTTCCGCCGGTATTGTTATAAAAAGTTAGCTAACAGCAATAATGCGGGTTGACGAGCAAGACCTATTGGTCATAGATCATTGCGTGGACGAAGGAAGCAAACTGGCATTTGTCGTGAAACCAGTGTTTGGTGATATATAGTGGCCCAGACACTTTTTATGTGGATTTTACGTGATTGGTCACATGGCGTACGTAAGCGTCACCTGTCACGCTCAATATAATCAACACATTGATAGATGCAATTTAACATTACGATACTGCTGAAATGATTTGACAATAAATAGTGTCTTGTAGCCTGTCCAGACAAATCGCACGCCACGCATGCACTTGTATATTGCGGGTATGATGAATAAAGATCAAGGACGGAATCCTTCCCCTGCACGAAATAGCAGCGTATGTCGCCATTACATCAGCTCAACAGGTAAATCTCAGTCATTGATATGACATCAGGTCTAAATTCACGTCTCCAAGTCAAATGTATCAGATATGGAGTCTCAGATCGAATGTGTCCCCCAATGCCGTTACCGATACCGTCTCTCCCAGACGAAGCAACTGAAAACGAGATACAATTTCTTAACCAGTTTATTTATTGCAACAGCCCACCATTATGCAGGTCATATGTTCAACTAACCTTATTTTCGTTACATTCTGAAGCTGCTGTGAACATACCTGGTGGCGATTTAATGCATCAGAAATCCATACAGAATTATTTAGTGGTCTTACAGATTCTTCCAAAGTTATTGCACGAATGCTATGATAATAAAACAGCGATATCAAATTTTATTGTGAGGTCAGCATTTTTACAGGGTGCATTTGCATCGTTAAGCAAGCTGTCCTCTGACCTGTCCTAAAAGGGCAGAGCGACCGTGACTGTTGATGAGATTCTGATTCTGATTAATAGTCAATTGTCCCCTTAAAGTACAGAGACACACTCGGTAATGCTGTATAAAATACTAATTGTGACTGCCAAGAGGCGGTTCGGCTCAGCTAATGAAGCGCTATGGTTTGGGGACGAATCAGAGAAGGTTGTTTTCCAGAAACAGATCCGTTGTTATGTCATTCACGTTAGCATCATTATAATTAGAATTACACGAAATAGGTGATCAAGCACTACAATGTGGATGATTTTAATATTAAATAATATTTAAATGTTCATTTAGTCAAGAGAGATTCCACATCAATAGTCTCGCATTTATTGTGATATTACTGTAATTATTAACAAAATTAGACATATATAGCCTGAGGTAAATACTAGCATTATCACCTGAAGTGTTGTTGTCTTCGAGGAAGAAAGGAAACTACTGAGCGGATATATGATGTCACAAACATGGTTTAAGGTGTGATTAGTATTCATTGAGTGTCTGTTAAAGTTTACAATAGTGCGCAACTGACGCAATTTGTACTAAATATCCCCATACGTTTTGTACAGGTACATGTATATTATCAGTATTCCGTTGTGGTGGCCAATTAAGATATCATGATGGCCCGACATATTACTACAAGCCACTCAGATCTAGGTTCGATTACCATGTGAGTTGCCAGTTGCTGACCGCTAGTCAATGGGTCTGGCTGTCGATAGGGTTTTAAACGATTAAAAACAAACAGTTCTCTAACATAGAATAAGTATACGTCAAGACAATAATATCGAGACACCATTTCAACAGTATGCATAATATATAACATTATTGTGACGTGATAATGCTAACAGTTTAAAGGCCTTGACAAATGCCCCTGTAACGATATTGCCGTCAACCTAGTAATTTGATTTACCTTCTCAATTCTTTAAGAATGAAATAATAATAACCAATAATTGTATGCGTTCTTTTTAAACTTTAGTCTGGGTTAAAATGTTTGAACATAATTTTGTTCAACGCGGATAGTGTACATCGTTGCAGAAATGTCTAGACTTTTTCTAGAACGAATGAGGTAGTTAGACCATTATAACTAGCCAAGGCATGTCCTATGTTTACAGGTCCTGTGTGTAGGTGACCTGTCACATATGTTTTACAGGTCCTGTGTGTAGGTGACCTGTCACATATGTTTTACAGGTCCTGTGTCTAGGTGACCTGTCACATATGTTTTACAGGTCCTGTGTCTAGGTGACCTGTCACTGTGATGTTATAGTACGATTTACAAGCTTGTAACATTATTTGGATACTACTCTCAATCACCTCCACAAGCCTGATACATGGCAATTTCATCGTGACATTGGGTTGGTTTTTTTTTGTTTGAGGTTCTTTTTTGCTTGATGTAAATTATGCGTAATTATAATCTGTAGTCGCTGTGTGACAGGAATTTCACGGACAAAAGCCCTCATCAATGTGGAATCATAGACAGTAATCTTCCCCGATCGATCTTTACAATGTA
The DNA here is from genome assembly GCF_041381155.1 of Argopecten irradians. Taxonomy (NCBI): domain Eukaryota; kingdom Metazoa; phylum Mollusca; class Bivalvia; order Pectinida; family Pectinidae; genus Argopecten; species Argopecten irradians. The sequence continues at coordinate 7,742,793 of NC_091140.1, read as the reverse complement.
CATGTACTTACAACATAGCCAACAGCAAAATTATATCACCTAGCAATGTGATAAAAAAACACGGTCACCACAGTCCGTCTACGATAAATTTACTCTTTCCGCATTATAGAATCTCAACGGTATTAGCTAGTAGCAATATATTTAATATGAAAGACGATGATGAGAACACAATTATTTAGTGTCATTTTATAAACCGTCGCTCAGCGATCTAGACGGATGATGGTCACGTATGTATGTTCAACATGTATCCAGTAACGGGTACATGGCTTGGCCCCAGAGAAATTATTGTAATACAAACTGATGCAGTGTTTTACAGCTCTCATATCGTGCTCGAACAAACAAAATTCCGATCTGTTTCAAATTTGTGATTCTGCAGTCTGATACCTGGGCGGCAAATGTGATGAAACACTTAAGCATTGAACCTCTTTCAGTTGGCATTCATAGCCAATATTAATGCCAACTAGACAGAGGCAAATGCCATGAAACGCACTAGCGCTTTGTTGAATTTGCCTCTGTTCAGTTGGCATTCTTATTGGCTATGAATACCAACTGAAAGACGTTCAATGCTTATATTTACATTTGGTTACAATTTTATGATGAAATCCCAAGGAATTTTGCATCTATGATTAAATAATCATTCGTTATCGTCATGGATGGAATAGCCATCTTGAGAGATCGCTGGCACGATAATTGTGACGTCACAATGATAATGACGTCATGATAAGCGTTTAAAGTCCATTCTCTATATGACTGCTGTTGTGTATTTGTAAAGTTACATAGTGAGACTGCAGTGAAAATGTAAATATGCGGTTATAACGAACCAGTGGGACCGTTATAACTACTACGTTATAAACATAATTTGTTATACACTTACCAGCATCGTGAGGAGAAGTCGTAAGGTGTTTGCTATGGTCGTGTTTAATATTGGTTTTTTGGGCAGTTATTAAGCCAACTTGTGCGAAAAATAATTTATCATTTATGAGAAATTGTTGGGTTTTTTTTTGTCTTTTATAAATGTATTTATTACATTGAGTTATTATGATAGATATTTAAAACGACGCACGTTAGCACGCATTTTTTTTAATATATATCACAATTGCTGTTCATAAGCCAGTGCATAACAAATGAATCTTATGTTGGCATTTCTACAGTGCTTTTATCAAAATATGAAGGTATTATTTATTCATTCAACGTTACTTACGGATGAAATAATCCAAAAACTAACTTCAAAATGTACCAGCCGACCCATTTTACGGAAACTGTGTTAAATTCCGGAGCGCAATAAAAAAAACAATGTAATTATCTTTTATCTTGCGTTTATGATTATTTCAGACATTTATATGTTCAAAATATGTATTTAACAGAAATGTATCTTGGGATGTAAGCTAGCTAGTAAACAAAATTTGAAATTAGGACATACATGTACATGATGTATATATGTGAACAAGCGTGTCCACCTCATACGCATCAAAATAACTTTCGTTTCAGAAATAATTGAGTTGTTTTTTTTTGTTTTTTTTTTTTTTAATTTTTTATTCAATGGCTATGTCGCTCATACAAAGATGAACAATAAACAACCAATGCGAATTTAGGATATGAAAACTGTGTACGTATTCCTACACGTCACAATAACGTTCATGTAAGCATTGAAACAGTTGACAATAATATAATGGACAGTGGTGTTGCCGACGTAAAAAAACGAAACTAGTTTCCGATCAGGCCATTTCCGTTGATGACATTAGTATCAGTCGGAAACTCGAACTCGCCGTCGTTTTTTTGCCTGTAAAGTAAAAGTTTTGTGGGGAAATATAATACGGTCAATGACCTATTACATGAACGAGCGACAACAGTTTGTTAAATGTCCGATTGTTTTAATGATTTTTGTAAGAGTTTTAAGGATGGCGGAATTGCATGTACGTTTAGTGCCGTATAAAAAGTCCTCGTATGTTGCTAACATTTTGTTTTTTTATTGTTTCTAAAGAGATGTCATATACATTCCTAGTTTTAATGTGGTGCTTTCCATCAATACATTAAGTAAGAAAACAGTAATAACGTTATATACTGTTTTTAAAAGCATACGATGTCTCGGAAATTAAACAATATGTAACCCTAGGATGGAATTATCACGAAATCATCGCACAATCAAATTTTTAGCCTGGAAAGACTATGAAATCACTGTCGTCATCGCAGAATGAATTAAAATGTCGAATTTCCACTTTAAAATGTAAAAATAAGTTTACATCACCATAAATTGTTTTTGCATTTCGATAACAAATGACAATACACATTGAATAAAGAGGACCACGGATGAAGCGTGTTAAACGAATAAAGCTTTCAAACAAATTATATCGTTTGTATGTATCGGTAAATTAATGCTTCTAGAATGTAGGCTTGAAGGATAAACAGGTTTACGTTTTTCTTGACCCTGTACATTTCGCATGACCGCGGTATAATAAAGAACACAAACTGGAAGTGTAAATATAATGTCAGTATTAAAGAGTGGTTGTACATCGTAACGTTTGCTGTTAAACTGGTCAAGTCTTTTTAACTACATCTCACATACGACACACAATGCTCACAACATTTGTTAGGGATTTCTAGAACAGATATATTGATATCAGCGACCGATCATGTCAATATCTCTAGTAGTAAATTATAAAACCTCATTGTTACATTGTATATAAAACTGTTAACATATATGGTGTTGAGCAATTGACGTATTAAAATACGGTTTTTGATATAAACTTAGACAGATACTTTATAAATTGTAGATCATTCCACTTCTCATAGTTGTGTTCGCGTGGTAATACTAATTAGGACCGTCAAACACCCACAACACACGAACTCCAAACCCTAAAAGCGAAGAAAAAGAAAATGTTTATATATGTTTTGTTTCATTTTGATACTAAGTCCGGCTTTCTGATAGGCCGATTCTTTTTCTTCATACCTCCTTGAAGAAACTAATCCGAGAATGGCTCGGAAATCCGACGTAATTATGACGTCACAATAGAAACATTAGAAACACCGACGTTGTGTATTGACTTGGAATATATTTCATTGCAAAATCAATAGAATCCTACGTTTAAAATATCTTGTTTCATCAAATCAGTCTGAAAAAAAATAATCATAAAAATTGGTGTCACTATTAGTTATATTCATCGGTTTATGAAATAAATTTTGTTTGCAAACTGAGAATACGCTCCGCTACGCAGATTCACAGAGTGTGCAAACAAGATTTCACTCACACTCCGATGAAAAAAGTGACATCAATGCTGAAATAAATATGTTTGTGGAGAAAATGATATCAACTGTATCATCCAAGTAACACGGGATCCTATCAAACGTATGTTCATAGTATACGAATCACTTCAAATACCCAATACGTATAGTATAGTATAGTATAACTGTATATTAAATGTATATCCTGCAGAGTTGAGGAAGCGTATATAACATATATAGCTTGTTGTGCAGGAAACACCTTTTCAGCGTTGTCTCAGCTAACAGGCATATATACGTTGGCTTTGGGAATCAATTCCGCGCGATAGTGACACATTTGGGTATACAATGCTAGCAGCAAGGGCGACAACTGATTCTGCTACTCGTTAAAGCATGCTACCAATCCAGTCTCAGCAGTCAATCTGTGTCGGCCGGCAATCACAGCTGTGAAAGTAAGCTGTAATCGCAAACCGATTTGAAATATATATTCATCAGCTTCTCCTAGAACTACCCTGTTGTTGATGATAGAGGAAAAAGCGCATAACCAATGAGATTTGTGCTTTTATCATTTTATATAGGTATATATGTCGACATAACTTTGGAAGCGCTCAGTGTTAAGGTAGGGGGATTTTCATTGGTAACAGTGTTGAATGGACACCAGGTAATGCCTCTATATGGATTGTGATGAGTTTTTATTTGTTAGTGAGTGACTAAAGGCTATCTACAGGACATCGGTGTTAGGCCAGCCTTCGACATACCTGCACGACAGGTAGGTATCCATGTATAGATATTTTATATAACGTGATGTTTGTCTGTCCAAACTTCATGTTGTTAATTTATGCCTTTACAATAACATTATCTGTTACGCCGAATATGTGGTTTTGATAATAAAAAATGTCAGGAAAAAGGATATAATGCAAATATACTTGCATAGGCATGGATGCGTAGAATCAACAAAAAATGTATATCAAATCGCCTGTGTCATTGAAATTCATAATACAATATACAACATAAGTTTTATGGATAATTTTTATCGGCTTGGCAATTTTGCGGAAAAAGAAAACATTTTAAATACGTTTTATAAGGAAATGCTTTTTGACTTCAATCATGAAAGTCAGGTCTTGATAACCGATGTTTCATTTGCTTGAAGCTATGTATGAAAACAGAAATGTATCAGATATTTTTTATAAAATCAGCGCAAGCTAATCTTCCCGCCATCTTCTTTGAGCTATACATGGAACAAAATAGTCTAAATTGACGACTTCCGAAATATTTATCAAAATACTCTTAACCGATATATCAACATACCTGTAAAAAATATCACTTACATCGTACGAAATGCACAATGTAATCCAGATTACTTAAATACTTGAAATATCAAATGTTTGATACATACAGAAAAAAAACATTTGTATTTCCCCTTTGTATCACGCTATCCTCTTCCTTCTATCAGAGTGTTGACCTCATGTGTAAAGTTTCCCTCAAGTCACGTACTTAGCATTTATTCCATCAAATGTCTAGCTGAGGACATTACTATCGCCCAACTTTTATGTGGACAAGCAAAGTAAAACATTTATGTTTCCCTAACGACTTTGCAATGTTGATGGTCTTTCTGAGAACACATTATCTTGTCTGCAGACGTTCACTATTACACTATACACTAAGGACATGCGTGAGTAAAGCTTACCGGGTCATGTACAAACATCTACACAAATGACATTTCTATATTCGGTTTGGCATTTAACATTTCCTTCTGTAACAAATATCTAACACATATGGGACGAGGACGTAGAAAATAATTGAAAAGATAAGACGTTGTTACCTTTGTTCAGCATTTATCTTGTTAATGTTTACCGTAACATGCATCTTGTGATGTTGCCGCGTCAACGTAGTTTGAGATTCAGTCTTGTCCTAGTCCGAGAGGGGTCTTATATGCATCGGGTGCATTTCAAAGACCATTGTGTAAGTAAGGTACAGAATAAGTTGTAGACAGTTAATTTATTGAATTTATTACTATGCAGAAATCGAACATGAACTATTTTGAATATAATTGTACTGCAATTCTTTTCTTTATGTTTTTGTGTCTAGCATTTGTTCTGAAGGATGTTTTATTTCTCTGATATTAGCCATAAGGTGCAGCCTTGTATACAGATATACGGTATAGTTAGGTAATTTCTATTCTGAGATAATACTTAGCTTATTCAGGTTAAGAGAATAAAAAAAAAATATTATGCATAATTTGTTTTGTACACCTTTTATGGCAACTAGATTTACAACAATGGAAAACTTTCAATGATTAAATCAGGGATGTAGGTGAAAAATATTTGAAATACTATGAATGACATGTTAAATAATAAATTGAAAAACACGCGACGAACCCACGAAATTAAAGCGGCCAAAACTGAGTACTTGCAATCAGTGTCATGTTTTGATTTAGTCAGGATTGTTATCGTTTTCTAATATGATATTGTTTTCAAACAACAATGCGAATGACCAACGGCTATTGGAGAATACGTCATCTGTTGGCTACTGCTTTAAACAATAAATCTGGCACTCTGAACTCATTAGCTGGCTAGCCGGAACATTGAGATACTGTACACAGGGGAGGCTAACACAACCTCGGATAACCTCAATTACACGTATTTAACCTGTCGTCTTAAATTCACCACTTAAAGGCATCTGTATTGATATTGTCAGTCACGTGTTACCACAGCGAGAACAAGATACATATTGGATATACTTTAATGTATATAAGTATACAACACTATGATTTAATAAGATTATTGTTAACCCATTGTCATAGTTAGTAAAGACTTATGTTACTCAACGTGTCTTACTACATAGGTTTGACTATGTATAGGGTGTAACAAAACCAATTAACTTTCGTTATGTGAGTACCATGTATGTAATTCAAGCGTTATGTATAGTTCTATTTAAGTGTAAATCATTTAGATTTGGCAAGGTGACTACAGCAAGTAAATAAGCACATCGTAGGCTGATCAATCTAACGCGCCCGGTAATGGCTACTAGTAAATATGATATAGTAGGACGCACGGTTTACGAAAACAATCGCATTTACTCCTGATATTGTCACCCTTTATATACGGACAATTTTGGTTAATATCAAACACATATTCCAAATATATTTTCAAACTTGAAGATAAAATCGGCATCTGGTCTTCAAAATTCTTTTCAGAATTGTTTTTATCTTTATCGTCCGTGTTAATCATATCACCAAGCGTAAAATATTCAAAAGTTTAATCCACAATTCTGAAAAAATGAGAAAAAGAAATGAAGCATAGATGCACTTAAATGTCCTTCCACAAAGAATATCTTAAAATTGAAGAATCGATTTATGCGAAAGGCCGCTGTCATAAATATCACAATGGAGAATTTTAACTAATTAATAGTTTCTGGATTAAAAGCAATAGTTTGTGACTGCATTTCCCAGTAATTAATGAATCCAAAATGTTCTCATATCTCTTTCTGGTATTTGTTCTCCTTGTGAAGCCCACAGATTATGATAGCTTTGATACCTCTTCGCGATTGAAATGTCCATCTTCAAAACGACACTGGTAGTATTACTTTGGCCTTAATTGTATCTGAAATCGATTAAACGATTGTTTTAACTACGGATATAATATTCTTAAAACAAAATAATCGCGGTGATGATTCATGGAGGGAGCCTTACTATCTTATGAATAAATTACAGAATTTAATTGCTGGTGTAAATCGAGGAAGGAGGTGAAGTCTAAAGGGACTTATTCGTGATTATAATTAAGAATAAAATGTCCGTACTCTTGTCATCTGCACGTGCGTATTACGACCAAACAGCTGTGCCCTTAATGGCACTAATGTTTGTTAAGGGTCTTTTGCTTCCCATTTTGATAGGAGTAAAATAAAATTACAGGCAATATATTCGATACAATTATGTAAGGTTTTATACGTGATTACGACCGAAATCAAGTTAACTGGAGAAAAATGAAGTCGTGAACTGCTGACACTTCTTACAGTGTGTTTAATGGGTTAACTCCGAATAATTCAAAAACGTTAATGATCTGTGAAATCGCGCGAGTCATTACAGTTTAATAGTCACATTTTCATTTCAGTTTTATCCATGGTTCAACGATCTGTTTTGTTATATGTGAAGATCCTAATAAAGATAGCATTTGATTTAGTTACTACTTGTTTAACTCACACAAAGAGAGATAACCAAATGTAATGTATATACACACACAACAAAAATAATGAAGTAAGCATACCTGGTTGAATCATCCTCTCCATTTGGTGTTTGTTGACAAAAAGTGTTCTTGAGAAGCTTAGCTATAGTTTAGGACGTCAACGGACGTTTTGTGTCAATCATACTTGCAATGAAAACGTGTTTTGACCATCACGTTCGCCCTATGACTACTGTAACAGCTATAGCTTATCCGATTAAAACATTGGTTAGAGAGACAAGGCTATCAACTCTCACCATTCAGTGTTACGTGTAGATACAACGTCAAAGTCGTCTCTGGGATTGTGTTATCCATAAGAACATATTTTGGTTACAATATTCATCAAAAGTTACATTATTACATTGTAAGAGACGAAGTAGCCTTACGGATTGCGATCTTACTTGCACTCCAATTTTAGAAATGCTGATAAACTTTACCTATAAACATATGTAATGGTACCAAATGCTCAGTAAAACAGTTTTCACACTTCATTATTACATATATCAAATATATCGATATTGCAATTGGAATATTACAGTTACACCTTTCTTTCATTCCTTTGTATATACAGAAAATAAAAACTATTTTTAAGATTTTTTTTATTTTGTGTGAGATGTGTCATGCAGTGTCTCCGATAGTATTTTTGTTTAAAACAAAAAAGATTCATGTATGTATTGGTGCTTCCCCATTATCTATCGACATTGGGAAGTGTTACTTTCTTATTTTTTTTTCGTGGATATGATGCGTCAAACTTCCATGGCAACATTTTTTATTTAAAAGTCCTGAAGGGAAGAAACAGAATAAAACTTGTCAATGTAGCGATGGAAACAAAAACGTTGAAAGTGTTTTAAACAACCATTCCTCATAGTGTTATAATGGTCCTATGTAAATAGAATTTCGTCAAAGTTTTACATGAATACAGAACCTTATGCGAAACCATTTGATTTTACTAGCAAAATTAGAATCGATTTCTCATATAAGCAGAGTAATGATAAGATGAAAACAGAAGTAACTTTAACCGGGCTGCACCTCCGGTGGTATTATTGTGATGATATGCCTAGGTTTGGGATTTGATTTACATTTGCTGTTCACAGGAAATAACTTCAGATACTTATGGCGAGTAAATATAAATTTAGGTTCCAGGCTTCGTACAGTATCCTTGTGTCAGGAGGACAAGCGAACGTAATAACGAGGTGTTAATGCGCATGTATAACACCTTGGGGGCGTGTGTATTACAAAAGAAATGTGTACACACGTTTTAAGCTTTACACTTGTGTTGACATATTCTGCACAACAACACTATTTGGTTGTAGGTGTCAAATGACATTTGCATACCGCCATACTTTTATTTGACTCATTACTAAAACACGGTCTATTTACACATTGAAAGTAAAACAACGGGGAAATGCAGAGTTCTCGAAAAGCAAACAATATTGATATAACTTTTTTTATAAAAGTAAAATAAAAACCATAGTAGGTTTATAAAATAGTAATGTACCATCAGTTATTCTTTTAATAGCATGCCTATCCCGATCACTAACAATGGTGTATTGTTTGAATCTGACATCCGGGCTAGGATTTTGTTTCTTTCAGGTTGCTATGTTTCCCTTACTTTATTGCAGGCACAGAAATGCATAACTAAGCAACATGGATTTTTATATATTTTATTTGATGTTTTACAATAATAAAGGAGACCACGGTGTAATTATCGTTTTTTTCTGTTTCGTTATCTTGTTGTTGTTGAAATGTTATTGTCATTAGTTTGGAAGAACTCACCTACGTAGCCGTTTATTGTGTCTGTTTGGAAAACAGGATGGAAGAACGGCGATGTGAGGCGCTAGACACTGTTGGGGGAAGCTGTACATTTCATGGTGTAATGCGTTCTTCCTGGATTATAAAAGTCCATCGATCCCAGATTAAAGTGTCCAGGCTTCGATTCCACACAACCAGGTGTATCTATTAGATATTAACCTGGGGTAGGCGATAGAGATGGCTTTACCTACGGTCACGTACAATAGGATGGATCCCTGGATTAATGTCATGTCAAGTCGAGTGTTACTACTGTATAGACACGCTCAATAGTGCGTTTGTGTGTGATTTCATTGCCTGGCCGTGTGGGGCAAAACTACACAGATGTAGCATTGCTGTAACATATAGATGTTGTTGACGATAAAATGGATTAAGTGACGGTGGAATGTTGTTCTCATCAATAATACTCTTTAGAAATGTGTTATTACCTCTATATACACAGAAGTATACGTGTACTATGACCGTTCGTTTAAACAATGATGGCAGGGACATTATTGTACAGTTCAGGATATGCTTTTTGTGAGGTTTTAACACAAACTATTGTAAATCATTTAAAGGGCTTATCAAAGTTTCAATCTGATTCAAATACAATATATCAGTACGACTCCATATACATTCTACTTATTGTTACAATATAACTGCCAATATGACGATTCCAAGTACTGAACTCTCGATACGAAGACGATACGAAATATTAATGTAAAAAAAATTTAAAAAATAAGAATGTGCAAAAATGTAGAATATCGTAATGCACATGGGAGTAGCATATACTTTGCACTGCTCTCTTTTTTATTACTTTATTCTTTGTTGTTTTATTTATCTTTCTTATTTGTATATTTTTGTTATATAAGAGAAATATGACGGTTTGATATGTCTCATTGGATTAGAGAAATTTTCCACTGTACTATATTTAAAACAAATGAATGGCAAATGGATCATTCTAATCTTATCAAAATTATATCATGGATAAGAAATATATCTAAATAAGTAAAGGCTCAGACAGAAATAAATTTCTTTAATTCGCTGTTTTAAAAGACAGATACAATGTCTATATAAGGCCTATAGAATGTTCCATGGGAGAAGGCACAATATCATTACAATCGCATCGGGAACAATAAAGGCCAACCCTATAATGACCAGCGTAGTCGCCTGTCAATCATAGCCAATTCTGGTATTGACCCACACTGGACCTAGCTGTCCGACCGCTACGGAACATTAAACGGAACTGTGGTCCAGCCGCTGTCTCCGGTTGTACATGTAGGAGGGAATCGTGGTCATTGGAAACAGAACCACGGGTCATGTAGTTACAGGACTATAATGAGACTAGGCTCCGCTCTTCTCTATCTAAGGCCTTTAAAACATGCTTTGTTGTAGACGGAACTGCTTCCGGTGGCCAATGCTTGGTTGGGTAATTACTGCGATTCCGTATAGGACCGGGACTCTAGCGTTAAACACTAGAGTGTGCCGACAGGAACATTATATTTCTTTTGTGGTCTAACGCGGGACATTTCTCCTGAGGTTGAGTTGGGTTGTCGCAAAAAGCAATCACAATCTCGTTACTTCTGATAGCTGTACAAGGAACCGAAAAAGACATCCCGTTACACGATGCGGTGTACTAGTAAATATACTACATGGTTATTAAATTAAAAACATGCGCACACTATATTGTTTAAATATCATTGAAAAGTAAAGCATTGCAACATATTTCCATTATATAATACGTTATAGAACAAACAGTTACAAAAAAAAAATAATGTGTTTTTCTTGATGTAGAATCAACTAAGGTTTACTGTAATAAGTCAATCAAATCTTATTTTAACTATATCTCTTGTTTATCGTTTGTCATTTGCATAAAAAAAGTCGACCGGAAGGCGGAAGCTTGAAAACGCGAGGTTGTGGATCCAGCTGTTCCATTAATATCGTTTCTTGTCATATATGGGCGTCATGATTTTAAATATAATATAATAACATTTCAATATTTTCTTTTATTTTCATAGAGTATTCTTATGTAAACGCTCCACGGAATATGTAGATAGATGCTGCTATTCATTGCCGCTATGAAAATTAGAAAAATATATGCAATCCCTATATGATTGTCATGGTTATGATTCATTTATTTCTATTTAAATTTTCGCAATCATAGTCCCGCGAAATCGCAAATAGAGCATGCCCGCGAAAGTAGCCCATTACATTTGTATACAGAAGTTTTTTTCTTAAACACTTAAACACGAAATGCAAATATATATTTCTGTATAAGCTGTTATGAATTCTGAATAAATACCCATTATATTTTCTTATTAACGTTTTGTATGCCCTGTTGTGAATCCCTAATTACCGCTGTGTGATATATTGTGAATCCTGACTAAACACACCGGTTCTTCTAATTAGCTATCTCTGCAGATACAGCATATATATAGAAGCTTTTGATAAATACATCCAATATGAGGAAATACTGAATTGCGTATTCATAAATGAAATTTGTGTTTGTTGAAATTGCGCATTGTTATTAGGGTGTCCTTTTTTATCAAGCTAGTATATTGGAACCTATCTCAGACTTAGGTTATTGCATACACACGGGAATAGTGGGGTTTTTTATTCTCATTATTTGCGTAAATAGCAATGAGCGTACAGAAATAAATTAATCGTTAGAATAATCTATTTTTTTTTTTTTGCATTTAAAGCTCTGAATAAACTAGGTCTTATCACTATATCATGAAGAGGGATTATATTTTGACAAAACCCTAAATGTTTCATTATTATTTAATAGTTTGATTCGTACCACCATGTACTCTTTCGCCCGATATGATGGATCTATCTAGCCTACAAGAACTTTAGTATATATTTTGTTTGTCACCGGAGGTCTACAGTCTTTCTGAAGAAAGCATGGACGATGATGTAACAAACGGAACACACGGCGATATAGTCGTTACATTTTACCATGGCAACAGGTGTCAGCAATCCCCAGAACATTGAATATTGGGTTACTATAGTTGTACGAGATGGTAGTATTAGTGGTGGTAATGGTAGTTTTAGTGGTGGTAATGGAAGTGGTAATGGTAGGATTAGTGGTGGTAATGGTAGTGGTAATGGTAGTATTAGTGGTGGTTATGGTAGTATTAATGGTAGTATTAGTGGTGGTTATGGTAGTATTAATGGTAGTATTAGTGATGGTAATGGTAGGAGGAATGGTAGTATTAGTGGTGGTAATGGTAGTATTAATGGTAGTATTAGTGGTGGTAATGGTAGTATTAGTGGTGGTAATGGTAGTAGGAATGGTAGTATTAGTGGTGGTAATGGTAGTATTAGTGGTGGTAATGGTAGTAGGAATGGTAGTATTAGTGGTGGTAATAGTAGATGTAATGGTAGTGGGAATGGTAGTATTGTGGTGGTAATGGTAGTTTTAGTGGTGGTAATGGTAGTATTAGTGGTGATAATGGTAGTAGAAGTAGTGGTGGTACTATTAGTGGTGGTAATGGTAGTATTAGTGGTGGTAATGGTAGTATTAGTGGTGGTAATGGAAGTGGTAATGGTAGTATTAGTGGTGGTAATGGAAGTGGTAATGGTAGTATTAGTGGTGGTAATGGTAGTGGTAATGGTAGTATTAGTTGGGGTAATGGTAGTTTTAGTGGTGGTAATGGAAGTGGTAATGGTAGTATTAGTGGTGGTAATGGTAGTTGTAGTGGTGGTAATGGTAGTATTAGTGGTGGTAATGGTAGTAGGAATAGTAGTATTAGTGGTTGTAATGGTAGTATTAGTGGTGGTAATGGTAGTATTACTGGTGGTAATGGTAGTACTAGTGGTGGTAATGGAAGTGGTAATGGTAGTATTAGTGGTGGTAATGGAAGTGGTAATGGTAGTATTAGTGGTGGTAATGGTAGTATTAGTGGTGGTAATGGTAGTATTAGTGGTGGTAATGGTAGTGGTAGTGGTAGTAATGGTAGTATTAGTGGTGTAATGGTAGTATTATGGTGGTAATGGTAGTATTAGTGGTGGTAATGGTAGTATTAATGGTGGTAATGGTAGTATTAGTGGTGGTAATGGTAGTTGTAGTGGTGGTAATGGTTGTGTTAGTGGTGGTAATGGTAGTATTAGTGGTGGTAATGGTTATATTAGTGTTAGTGATGGTAGTGTTAGTGGTGGTAATGGTAGTATCAGTGGTGGTAATGGTGGTATATTAGTGTTATGATGGTAGTATTAGTGGTGGTAATGGTAGTATCAGTGGTGGTAATGGTTATATTAGTGTTAGTGATGGTAGTGTTAGTGGTGGTAATGGTAGTATTAGTGGTGGTAATGGTATTATTAGTGGTGGTAATGGTAGTATTAGTGGTGGTAATGGTTATATTAGTGTTAGTGATGGTAGTGTTAGTGGTGGTAATGGTAGTATTAGTGGTGGAAATGGTAGTAACGAGGGGAAATTTGAGAAAGACTGGAAAAAAATGGCTAAACTTTAACCTTTTATTCGTTCTCCTCACCCTGAAATATTCACAATATATTAATCATAGATGTATACATTTATTTTTATTTATTTTTTTTTAATATTTAGACTTGTTTTAATTATTTATGTATTTATTATTATCATTTTTGTTTTGCCGATATAACTTCCTATTTCTTCGATCTTCGCTTACTGTACGTGCCACTCTAAATACCATCTCTCTTTCTACCCATCTCCTTTATTTATCTTTTCTTCTCTCTCTCTCTCTTTCTTTCCTTTCTCTCTGTTTTTCTCTTTGTGTATATTTGATAGTTTAAGGTGTATGTATGTGTGTATGAAGAATAAAAGTGTTCTTGTTTGTCATGTCAAATGTGTTACAAAATTTGAAAAAAAAAAATGAAAAATTACAAAAAAGAGATAGGACGCTAAGCCTAGGTCTTGGATTTTACAAACTAACATAATAAGATATCGTTACCGGTTTGGTGTTTGTATAAATCGCGTGCATATTTAATTTATTGCGCAAATATGAAACTGCGATTCCGGGACTTAGCCATAATTGTACAATATAGTGAAAGCGTTTCCGGTAGATTGCGTGATGAACTGATAACTCGTTGATTTTAGGGATATATAGACTTGCTAACGTGTTAGTAATTTTATTATAACACGCTGCAATGCTAGAGCCAGGAGCGAGATTGTTACCTTTATTTAATTCTGTGCAAATATCTACAGCAACCCATCCTGTCATTTCACGATGTATATACAATGTGGACTAAGTTAGCAAATGAAACTCGCAGACGAACAGAAATCATGCGAACATTGTGGTAGTAATAAGCTGGCTAGCTGGCCATTCATCACACTACTTCTGTAGGTGCGTGTCCATGGGATGACCGCTCCTTTTGATTTAGCCACACTTTCCGAGAACAAACCTACCACCTGGCACTCGGGAGTCACGCGATGTTGACTACGTGATTTCTGGGAGAGAAGAAGACTAGGAAAAAAATGGCTCTCCTCACCCTGAAATATTCACAATATATTAATCATAGATGAATACATTTATTTTTATTTATTTTTTTAAATATTTAGACTTGTTTTAATTATTTATGTATTTATTATTATCATTTTTGTTTAGCCGATATAACTTCCTATTTCTTCGATCTTCGCTTACTGTACGTGCCACTCTAAATACCATCTCTCTTTCTACCCATCTCCTTTATTTATCTTTTTTTCTCTCTCTCTCTCTCTCTTTCTTTCCTTTCTCTCTGTTTTTCTCTTTGTGTATATTTGATAGTTTAAGGTGTATGTATGTGTGCATGAAGAATACAAGTGTTCTTGTTTGTCAAGTCAAATGTGTTACAAAATTTGAAAAAAAAAATGAAAAATTACAAAAAAGAGATAGGACGCTAAGCCTAGGTCTTGGATTTTACAAACTAACCGGTTTGGTGTTTGTATAAATCGCGTGCATATTTAATTTATTGCGCAAATATGAAACTGCGATTCCGGGACTTAGCCATAATTGTACAATATAGTGAAAGCGTTTCCGGTAGATTGCGTGATGAACTGATAACTCGTTGATTTTAGGGATATATAGACTTGCTAACGTGTTAGTAATTTTATTATAACACGCTGCAATGCTAGAGCCAGGAGCGAGATTGTTACCTTTATTTAATTCTGTGCAAATATCTACAGCAACCCATCCTGTCATTTCACGATGTATATACAATGTGGACTAAGTTAGCAAATGAAACTCGCAGACGAACAGAAATCATGCGAACATTGTGGTAGTAATAAGCTGGCTAGCTGGCCATTCATCACACTACTTCTGTAGGTGCGTGTCCATGGGATGACCGCTCCTTTTGATTTAGCCACACTTTCCGAGAACAAACCTACCACCTGGCACTCGGGAGTCACGCGATGTTGACTACGTGATTTCTGGGAGAGAGAAAAACAAAAACAAAACAAAACACAAAACCAAAATATCACCTTTAAAAATTCAAAGTAAAATACAGAGGGGGTTCGACTGAACAATTTTTAAATATCTGCTAAAACCTTATGGAAAACGAACAACTTAACTCTGAATGTTGTCAGATGATCAGTGCTTGGTAAATGTCACCCTCACACGTGACGTCTCTAGACCAATCGGCGACTGTGATTCATCGGTGAGCTATAATGAAATTATTTGTCTCCACAGTGTTCCATTAACGTAACATGTATGTTAAGTGTTTTACATTTTAACATCAAAATATATTGAAACATTATGACAGATCAAAGTTTTGCCTACCTAAACAGTTGTTTCGTGTCTCTAGTAAAATCACAAGTGTTTATATTGGCTTTGGAACCAACCCTGCAAAGGTATATATACTGTCAACTGTGTAACAGTTCTGTAGTTTATTAATTAAATTGTAAAAAGTAAGAATTACTGCGAGAGAAAAATTATCATCCCTTCCATTAGTGTTAACCGTTATCGAATAACGTCATGATGTAATTATCTTTATTTAGTTAATAAACTCTACTGTAACATTGTTATTTAATTATAGATTATATGTACTCCGTATTGCTACAGTAAGTTCTATCACGTTACATTTGGGATCACATTCAGATCAAGATGCAACACGAACGTAAAACAGATATATCCGCAATAGGAAGACATGCCTCACGTCGTGTCCATTAATCTTGTCATCTCCATATATCATCAAGAAATAGTTACAGCGGCTCACACAACATCATTATATACATATATCTATCAGCGATAGATCGGAATGATCATCAATGTTTTATGGTATGGATTGATATCACCCTATATATTTCCGCACGTTATCTAATTTTCACCAGTAGTGGGCCTAATCCTATTTGGAGAGCATTTATTGTGTTTCTAAGGTCGATCGAGGCTTCCTTTATTGATGGTCGTCGTTTACCAGCGTCAGTTAATATTAATTTACCTCGAGGCTAGACGACGTATCGATGCGCTAGGGATACCACACAAAATATACATTTTGATTAATTCAAGGTTAGGCAAAATGTTCAATAGACAATGCCTATAGCAATAATTAACTAGCGGTCTATCGCGCTTAAACCTAAGCTTTATTTCATGGAATTGTAATCATGATTTTGACACATTTCCTCGTCATGGAGTTAGAGATCAGCTATGAGTAAGATTCGGCAACCAAGTTGCTAAGCTGAATCTCTAATGTTTAGGTTTTTTACCGTTATTGCTATACAGTAGATAACGACATCATTGTCAAATTATTATCGAGATCGGAACGCACAATGTTATTAAACACATTTTAAAACATGACTAAGATTGAGTTGGTACTGTCAGAGAGTGTATCTACTATACTCTCTGTTCAGCAGTGTATAGATGGACTAGTGACAATGTCAGGAGATAAAACATACACAAACGGAGTAAATGTGTTATACTCAGGAGATAATGGACTTTATCTTATCTGATAACTTTCGCGAGATCATGTCGTTATAGAGGCTAGCTTATAGAGAATTTACTTTTTACTCTGTAGGGTGTAATTGCCCATGAGAGTTATTTCGTGATGAGTATGCATCAAACGAAAACGGTTCACGTGATTACGTAGTTAGCTGACAAGTCAATCGTATCCCTAGTCCACAATGCTGATGTCGAATCGGTATTGGCGACATTTGTGTGATAGCTTTAATTATTCTAATATTTTACTTGATATGTCACATATGATATATAGCGGACGTGCCAATCTATGAAAATTGATAACGTTCTTTACGAATTATCGCAAAAGACAATCCTATCAAGCTTTGAAAAAAACGACTTATTAGGAGTGTTACGTAATCCTAGACATTTCCAGTGTGTAACACAATGTACACTGCGGATGTTTCCCTACAGGGGATCCAATTACAGCCTACTGTAGTGATTTACTACCAGAAAGCATAGCCATGGCTGGTCAGTATAATCTCTACATTCTACTTTTTTGTTTGTCTCATTTTGGGTGTACGAAATTTGTATTTTTGTAAATTTTTGATATCTTATTTCATTAAGGCAAATTATCAAAATTTTAAATGAAACAGGAAATCAGTATTATTACAGAATCAATGCAAATGAACATATATAACGTAGTCGCCTAAAGCATAATGAAAATAATATATATGTGTTCTGCAGGAACGCGTGGATGATACACATGTATATCCTTTCAAACTTTGATATAGTTGTCCGGGAACAAAAACGAGATCCCATCAATGACAGGTTCAATCCGAAACCACGGACTAATTAGCATAATCTATTTCTTTTGTATTTAACTAGTTTTGTTTGAATAATTCTGAAAAGCTTCTCCTGCGTAGACTAAAGTCATCAAACTAGTGAGCCTATGTCGTACAAGTTACATTCTGATTACAATAACAGGCAGCCAGTTGGATTCGACCTTACGTATTCACTACTAGGACTGATTTGGTGGTTTTACTAGCTAATAATCTAACCTATAATTGACATTTCCTGCACGTATTGGGACACAAACTACCAAACATGCCATCATGCACAGCTTCCGGTAGCGCAAGCAACAGCCGACAATTCAATAAAAGGAGCGCGCTAGAGAAATGGTTATTCCCTAAGCCGAAGACTCATATCCATAGAGCAGTAATGGCGCTGTCTGATTATTAGTTCACATGGAGGTGACGACATTAAATAAATCGCTCTCAGCTCGTGCTTGTACTTCATGAAAGACGGGAAGGGAATTCAGCTTGACATGTCTTGTCTGATCCTTTGTTAGTTTTTCTTCACACATTTTGTATGTCTTTTATATGTCGTAGAAAGGAAAAACTGTATGTCGCATGTTAACAGGATTTATGCATACACTTGTTCGGAAATAACCTTTTCCACATACAAATGCAGAAGACGAATACTATATATTCTCAAGTAATAAACCAGCGATAATTTACAGTATTGATATTAAACATTAGGGAAATATTCGAAATTGTATGAGTGCGAGAAGGTCATGCTGGCAGATTGACCCAGGATGACAAAGAGCATGATGTAAACAAATATCTGCAGACTTCGTTATAATGAATTTTTTTATTATACGTTATGTATGCCTATCTTCAGCATCAATTTTATTCACGCCTGGGTCCCTCCGTCCATGACAGACTACCATGTAATTATATTGGAAGAAGGAGTTTCCCTTTGCCAGACAGATAGGTGGACCTTGTGTGTAGGCAAGGCCTAGAGGCTTAGGTCAAGACCTTGGTTTAGAAAATTAACATGAGGTGATCAGAAAGAGCAGACAGCTATCTTACAGAAAAAAAACAGATATTTCCGTATCGGGTACCAGTGCTACAACGTGTTAGCAATGCAAGCAATTACATGAAAAGGCCACTGCACCAGGGAATTAACACCAAAATGACACAAGGCTTAATCAGCACCAAGATTCCCAGCCCTTAATTACGTAATAAAACATTCCGCAGACATTTAATAGCTCATCC
The DNA here is from genome assembly GCF_041381155.1 of Argopecten irradians. Taxonomy (NCBI): domain Eukaryota; kingdom Metazoa; phylum Mollusca; class Bivalvia; order Pectinida; family Pectinidae; genus Argopecten; species Argopecten irradians. The sequence continues at coordinate 7,723,671 of NC_091140.1, read as the reverse complement.
AAGATTTACGTCCAATTACATTAAATTTAAGACGAGTTTCAGTCAGATTGTGGTTAGAGGCTTATATAGGCTGTTACACATATCTGGATTGTATCTCCGCATGTTAGGTATTGTCTAATATCTGATACGACATATAGTTCCAGGATATTATATAGTATATGTTTGACAGCAGGATCTAAAGATACATATACCTGAATGATGAATGAAAGTACACGGTAGCACTGGTACGGTTATAAGGGAAACCATCTTCAATAATCCTAATGATAGGAGTATAACATCCATAACTTCCTACAACTATTGCAGCTGATTGTTCTTGAATTGATCAGCACGTTGTGCCATCGTGAATAGTTTAACCGGACTGGCAAATGCAGCAGCTAAAAGGAATTTTATAATGTACATTTTTAGTAAGTGATCATTCCATACGAGATAAAAAAAAAATACTACACAGGCAAAGTTTATGGATAACATGATAAAAAGGAAAATATAGATAAAAATAAACTAGCAACTAACGTCTCGCTATGTAACAAGAAGGCTTATTGTAACTACATGTATATTTGATCTTGCTGGTTTGTAAGGAATATGTAACAGGCTATTCGGGCTTTCTTAACATTAATGCTATTAGTATGCTGTTAACTATTTTCTTCTCTTCGTTATCAGTATTACAACGGAGTGAAACGAAAGTAAGTTACTCTAGTTAATCAGCAGGAGTCAATACAAACGACGGGCTCAGTGTCTCCTCAGGTATATGCTGTCCTGAAATAGAAAAATAAATATTACAAAACACATTTGATACTTTACAAAACATATGCTAACTTGTCAAATTATCAGAAATCAAATTTAGGACAGAAAAAGTGTTTGAAATTACGAGTCTCTAATGCATCAAACAGAATAAAAGTGACAGTTTTCGATAATCATACGGTGTATTTCCTGAATAATGGTAGAATTATTTGTTTTGGTGCTGATGTGTAGTGTGTACATTTGTAATACAACCCATTATCGTAATGATGTATACCTGACATGGTTTTAAAACGTGTCAGAACGTTTAAATTATTAAAGACGTTGTCCTTGACTGTGTGATTGACGATACCATAGGACGTCAATGTGTCACATCTACGACACATAGCGGACGGATCGATATGGTACATGGTACAGAGGAAGGACATCGGGGAAATAGGGAAACGAAGCTTCTAAATCGCTTGCGATATCCTTATCAATGTCACACAATCAACGTCCATACTATAATTGGAAAATCGAATATGTATAAACAATGTTTAAACGCAATACATGGATATTGTTTTATTTTTATTTGTTGTCATGGCTTATATTCCTAACTCTAACTTTATAAGTTTGCAAAATGGTTAAAACTTTCGCTTGCAGTGTAGTAATATTTTGAGATTTGAAACCCGTTTATTAAACGAAATTCGAATTCTTTAGAATTTTAATTACATAAAACTGGTTCCTTTTTTAAGACACATAGTTAAATATCTAAAGTCGACAAAACGTTCTAGCGCTTTTTAATATCGGAGTAAGTTACCAGAGAAATGTAATGACTCTAAATCAAAAGCTTTTTTTTCATATGACATTAGACTATGTTTTTTCCATTAGCTGTAAGTTAATTGTGACGTCATTGATGAATGTCAATAAACGATAATGAGACGTCAGAATTAGTTGGGTTTTTGCAACACACTTTGAGATATTTCTAAATTGTGGTCGCTGTAGTTATGTAATAATAGTATCTTAAATTTCGTTCGTTCCACTTGATATGTTATGAAAGTCATCTCGAAGTTACACAAAAATAATGTAAATACCTGATTAGACTCGTTTCATTGTTTTATGAAATGAACTCTCATTTAAGAGCATACGTGTCTGGAAAAGAGTTATGAATTAAATTTACATCGCCAGAAACAGATATTGATGACTATTCAAGAGAGGGGGTTTATGATAGTATTACTGAAAACTATAATATCTACTAGAGAGAGTGTGTCTATTTGCCCACAAGGCAGAAACACTTTAACAGCTCTGAGGAGTCCAAGATGGTGGAATCAGCTGTAGGACTCAGTTTAATTAGATTTTTGCTCGTTTGTCTAACTCTTAATTTGTATTGAAGTGTACTCTATCTTGCGCGGTGTTGGACCACCCTTCAGACCAAGCTAGTCGCTTAACAACCTCTGCCCGATATTTATTTGATTCTGGAATCTCCCGATATAAACTAGCCCCGCCACAACCACAATTTCAGACACAGTGTCCAGGAATATGTGTAGAGAATGACGTTACAGTAGGCTTTCATCATGAATCAGATTTGTCAGTTTTACGTCTTTAACATAAAAAGACGGACTTTGTATATGATTGCATGATACTATTAAATTTCTTCCATACCTACACGTGTAATACCGGCTGGCCTATGACAATAAACTCTTGTCGCCTGAGACTGTATTGCATGGCTATCCATGCAATAAAGCCCTGTGACGTCACGGCGTCAACAAACTTGCCTAGTTTTACTAAAAGATGCAAACAATGTAAATTTTGTTAAAAATATTACGTACTTTTTCATGTATGGAAAATTGACTTTCAGCCGTGGATTTCTTTGCGAATTTATTTAAAAATGGCTGGATATTATAGTTGTAAAATTGCAATAAAACGTCGAGGTATGAAAGAAAAATACTCTTCCATAAGTGGATATGAATGATAGGGATATTCTACCCTCGGGATCACAAAATGTGAGCAAGCCTTGGGTTTTACTACATTTTGTGACCCTCGGGCAGAATATCACTATCCTTCATATGAAAGAGTCCTATGATATTCTACGTGGATTTGTTTTCCTCGAAATTTACTGTAAACCAACATTTTAGACGTAATCCTTTTTAAGTGATTTCCACGTCAGAAATGCCGCGCAAACATATGGTGGCGCTTAATAAATTTACTGAATATTCTGTATTTACATATTATAAAGTAGTCTGCCTTTGCGGGTAGGTATTGATTGTGATGTTATGTGTTTGCGAGCGTCAAGTCTTACTCTTCGGAGAAAACGACGTGAAGTGCTCTCACAAAATAATGACGTTACAATCGATACCCACTTGCAAGGGAGCTAACTCTGTAATATGCAAAGACGGAATACTTTACAGGGCTAAACCCTTGCGAGACGGTATTCATGACATCGTGAATATTCATGAATGATTCATGAACTTTCAAGAATATTAGCAGATTGTGGTTCATGAAAAAAAGTTCATGAATATTCACCAAATGACTCTCATGAACTCTTCATGAAGTTTTATGAATCCATGAAACATTCATGATTGTTCATGATCAAAGTCTCAAGAATAATCCATGAAGTTTTATGTATGACTGATATTCATTAAAATCCTTCAAAATGAAAGAAAATATTTCAATCAATTTTTAGAATTATAATGAATATCAGTTATGCATAAAACTTCATGAATAATTCATGACATACTATTCCATTCATGTTGATGAATTTTGATGAATATCCACTGAAGTCACATGACTTGTCACATGACCACACGAGTCACATGACATCTATATTAATTTCCCGCCAACGCAGTCACAATCCAAAATAGCTGCTGTATCTGCTGGCGTGTGGAAGAAGAAACATTATTCGTCTTAAAATGGCAGTTTTGGGACATTAGTGAACGAATTATACCATTCCTGGATTTTTTTAAGCACAGATGAACACTTTCAGTAAGTTTTGATTTATCTGCAGTTCTTTTTCAACATGAAATTTTTGCACACTGATATTGCTATAGTGATTATGCATAGATATTGGTTTACGACATTGTTTCAAATGATATTGAATAAGATTGCCCATATAAACTATCATGCTTTACAACTATAGGTTTATTTTGGACATATACTAATTTACTTGGAATGTGTTATGAAATTGATTGCTGTGTATCACTGAAAACAGATTTTGTTAGCACTTATCTGTGGCAGTATGAAAATATAATGTACACAGTAAACTGTTGGTGATTTCATGTTAACTCTTCTGATGTTCAATAAAATAATATATGGATTATACCTATTGTCATTTGTTTCATCAAATATTGAATTGATTCAAAAAGAATTGTCATTGCTTTGATAGAAATTTCAATTCTTGTCCCCGAGTAGAGTTATGAAATTCAGATACTGCTGACTCCAACTTGCATTCATTAAATTTCATGAGCACAACTCAAGTTCATGAATATTTATGAATTGTTCCATTTCATGAATTTTCATGAATATTCGTGAATTTTTTTGAGCATACCACTGCGAGTTGTAGTTCATAAATAACTCATGAATTATCATGAATAAACATTCATGACCATTCATGATGGTTTTAAGTTCATGAATATTCTCAAAATATTTATAAGCTTTTTATGAATTTTCATTAATGGGTTGTTCATGAATGTTCATGATTTAATGAATAAAAGAGATTCATGAACGTTCATGAATTCGTGAATGAAAGGATTCATGAATGTTCATGAAATATTTTTTCCAAAATTATTCATGAAGTTTTAAGTTCATGAATTGCATGAACATATTCAATTGAAGAATATTCAAGAATAATTCATGAATTATTCATGAATGTTCATGAATTATTCATCAACGTCTCGCAGGGAATATATTGATTTGGCGAGTAATCATTGCGCTACCCTGTTCAAGATTACTTTTTTGCTAAACTCTGATTGCGATTATAATATATGTTGGCAATATTCGGAACATTAGGGTAAGCGTAACATAATGCCTTCATTTAGCGCTCGTTCGCATATGCGATGAAGCATGGAATTGTCTGCTAATTGCTTTTGTATTAGTAGATATAAGCTTAACAAACAACCATGGGCTTGTGTTGGGGTTAATATTGCATCTAATCTATGGGTGTAATATTAGCTGGTATCATGCTTTAGGTTTTATTACATGGCTACCCATGCCTCGAGATGTCACAGCGTCAACAAAATCACTATTTTCTTGGTAAATGTTTAACATTTTGTTTCAGAAACTGTTCTAGTTTTTACTTTTAAAGAGCATATAAAGGGAATTATCGTGAAAGTATCACGCAATTTCATGTATAGATAATTGACTTGCAGCCATGTTTTTATTCGAATTTATTTCAAAATTGCCTATGATATCCTAGTTGTTGAATGCAATAAAATATCGAGGTACATGTATGAGAGAATATTCAACCTTCAGACAAGGCACAGGTTCCACATCAATTTCTAACCCTCGAGTAGATTATTCCTATCCTTCATATCCATATGTAATGGATAGGATCAAACAGAGAACATAAAGCCGTATCATTTATGTGTTGTTACCAGGTGCATTGTTTATTGGTTTTATTTATGCGTTTGTTAAATGTTGACCATTACTGATCGTAGGGTAGTATACAAACAAACAAACATGACAGAAAACATTGCGGTAGGAATCCAAGCATATTTCGCATATTTTCACAAAATGATCATATTTCGTTTTCGTGCTGCTGCTGATTTGAATAATTATCGCGAATATCTTTTGTCGTATTTATTGTGGAATTACGTACTGTTTGTCTTATGTTCATGATTATTGAAGTTCAAAGGCTAGTATTATAGGCAATGCTTCAAATAACAAAGCAATTGCTGTTAATCAGAGAAAGGTGACATTTCTCTAGGCCGGGAAATGTTCATCTTTCAAAGGTTAAAAGATCCCCGTAATAACATTCGGTATATAATTGTATATAGCTTAAGTCGGGCGAATTTCGTCCAGTATATAAATGTAATTTTTTATAGCTTGTTAATATTCCACAATATACTGCAGGCTGAAATATCTCATAATACACAATAGGCTTATACTGGTTCGCCATCTTATTGTATAGCTCGGACATAGATATAGATATCTATAGATAGTATGATGTATATGTGGACGTGATCATGCTAGCCTGGCGCTGTAGCGGTATATATATAATCATACGTAGGTACGCGGCGTGTCATTTAGTATACTTTTCTGTGATATCAGAACAGATTAAAGGTTGATTACTTAAATTCATCGCCATTCCGTATTATAAAACGTTTGCCGGTGTCAAAATTATGATATTAAACTTAAACTATTTCGAATACAATCAACCTATTTCTTCTCGTCTTCTCTCCATTTGCCTCTGGCCAATACATCTCTGTGAAATCAATTCCCCAACTATGAATAGCTAAAGACCACGCATCAAGCTCATTGAACTATATTGATCATTAGTTTTTTTTATTAATCAAATTAGGAATTTCGGTTTAGTATCATGATGATCATTAACATACAATTTAGATTCCGAGTCGTAGTCTGTAGCAGCTGCGCGATATAGCCGCCCATATCCTGCTAGACCGGTCTGCTGCAGATTCCGTTTGGTATCTAATTATATTCTGTAAACGGCTATTAGAGAAGCAATTTTTAGTACTTTGAAAGTTTTAAAATGTTTCGATGTAAATTGTCTGTACATGTATAGTACATAATACTATCAGTAAACGTCTGGTAGTACAGTAAGAAAGATGCTGTATACAGCTGTATGATATTTCCGTTTGATTCGAGTGTTAGTGATATACCATACCAGGAAGTTGCTATCTAAACAATTTATATTCTATTGATATTTGAAAAGTAATCTCCTGGAGCATGCTATGCCTGTTAAACAAGGTTTTGCATTTATTTTAAGCCACACATAGTAAATTGAGGTATATTTAGATTATTTATAGCAATGCCCGAGGTTCATTTTGTCTTCTGAGTATACTACTGTCATTTTTGTTTTCTACACTAATAGATAGTGGAGTGATGTTGCAATAAAACGTACAATTGTAATGGAGTAAGGTAAGGGTAGTATTGATTCATGTGTTTCCGCCCAGTCATATTGCCAAATATTCAGTTTATTGACTGATTTGTGTTAATACTATAACGATTTTAATAACCTAACTTATCTCTAACGCATCATATAACATAATACAAAAGTGCACATATATATAGGATATCACATGAGTGTTCATTTCATATGAGATTTTATGAAACAAGGTCTAAGAAGATTTTATTTTTGCAAGCCGTGGCGAGCAAAAATCAAAACTTCGAGACGAGTTACATACAATTTCATATGAAATGAACCCAAATTTAAGATACGTTTTGTCACATAACTACAAATACCTACATAACAAAGAATTTCACATCAAAATGTATTCCGAAAATCCAGCAAAGGCCGTCATTTTGTCCTGCCATCCTCGTAATCACTGACAGTACGTCATTTTTTCCTGATGTCATTTCATTGTTTCTGTCTGACGTCACAATGAATTTCATGTAAATAAAAGTCGCTCCAGGTCATATTACAATAGTGACATATGCAACAATATTACACGGGCAAAATCACCGGATATCAGGCAGATTATGTGATTAACTGTAATACCGCCTTTGTCTAGATCGCCTATGGATGCAAATTATTACTAGCATCTATATACAGTATAGGGACATAAGAAGTCGTCATAATGTCCTTGTTTATTTTATGTATTTTCACAATAGTTTTATATCCTCGTCCTGGTTTCATATTCCAAGGTACAGTTATGAAACTCATCACACAATGGATTAGGTGGTCTGCTGAATACTATTATTCTGCTTCTTTGTTGTCAAGAGGTTATTTTAAATCCTACGACACATATACAAAATTGCAGATGGCTTTGTTTGGTAAACATAATGAAATTTTACATATAAGGTATTGATTCATGCAATCTGTGTGTAATAACATTGATTAAAACCAAATGAAATGCTAATTGTATCATGCTATTAATCCTACTAATCCGTCGAGTGTTCCGGTCAGGAATCGACCCCAAGTATACGGTTTGAAAACGGTTGATTTACAGAGACCGTATTTAATACACGTCACACCACCCGCTCCTTTTGCACTACTGTTCCTGGTCTTCCTCAACCACCAAACGTACATGTAGGTTATTTAGTCAGTCGTGCACCATTGTAAACGCACATTTTGGTCTCCCGAACCAGAAGAAGACCGGTCCCAGGATCATAAAATAGCATTAGAGTTAAGTTTTTGCTTAGCCAATAATAATGATGTAACTTTTTGTACATGTAACATTCTGTGATTGGGTAAGTCTACTTAAGACAGTTTTGGACATAGATTGTTTCATGATCCTGGGGCCTGGTCTCAAGCGTAAAAAAAACAAGTAGGCTCTCTAGATCTACCGACTTAGCCAATGTACTAGCCACACCGATCTTCTTCTTTTGAAATTAAACAAACAGTTGTGCTTTTCTAAGTTCCAGGAACACTTATATTTTCATTATTTATAGAGAATAATGAAGTTTATAGAAATAACAGTTATTCCTTAAACCATTTGATTGAATGTTGATCAGTAATAAATTTCGGATGAAAATATGGTGGTTTGTTTTCGTTCAGAAAACCCAAACTATACCAATTTTATGTTAAACGCTGGGACTTTGTTGACCACAAGCTGCGCCCATCACCAAACACACCTACCACATACAATGATAGTACAGATACGTGAGAATATCAGGTAAAATTAAATGAAACTTTGCCAAAATCATACATCTATCTAATGTAAATGTGTAACGCAAAAATGTAATTATTAATTTGAGGCCAGTAAAAGCGCTTGAGAACTTAAGTTGTGTTGTTAATTTCGTTTTGAAGCGATGTAAAACATGCCTTTGTAACGGTCTGTGGTAACACAGATTGATTGTGGTTTTTAAAAATATAACGCAGTCTTATTGTACTGATTTTTTAATTAAAGAAGTAATTTGTATCCTTGTCTAATTTCTGACTTTGACAGCAGCCGATTATGAATCATCCCCAAGGAAAGAGGAATCCTCCAAATAAAGTGTTGATCATTCCTAGTTAACTTAGTGTAAGAATATTTGTGTGTTCTGTTCTCTTTTTCGCTCTAATAGCGTTAAATGTAGCAAAAATGTGAAGAATTTAATTATTGTCGCTCAAGCGAGCCGTTAAAAAGAACTATCAACGAAAAAATAACTTTCCAGTATAATTTTCGTTTAGGGCATATACGTTACTCAATGTAAGTAATTTATGTGGTGTATGGATGAGCGAGCAAGTTTTTATTGTTGTCCCGTTTCTTGGCGATCACGTGTGTACGTATATGATTTACACTAGATTCCGACATTATAGATAGGAAACTAGCCTCAGTCCTTACCTAACTTAATTAACCCGTGTCTATTGTGTATGCTTTATTGAATTAAACGCTGTGAATGGAACAAACGGTGCCAGGAAATTGCAGAACAGGTAAATACGAGAAGGCACCAAAACTTGATTCAGCTTGATTATGGCAACCCAAAGCTTTTCAAGGAATTCCGATGTGGTAAAATTACATGATAAAACAAGCATACGACAGGATCTTACGACTTCCGGCATGGACACATAAATCGCCTGAATTATACCTATAAGCAGTCTCGCTTGATATATAATACAAAAAGTTAATGGAAACGAAAGCAAAATATTTTGAAAGTAAAAAAGAATGGAATTTTTGATTACTTAGGACATTGATCCGGTGATTGACCCTTCAAAGCGGTTTTCTGTACGAACGTCATTATTTTTGCCGAGCATCCAAGGAAGAGAAATCGTTTCTGCCATTGTCTTCTGCATTTCTGCTTTATCAATATCAGTTCCTAGTTAGAAACTGGACTCCAGGTCGTTGTACAAACTTGGCGACAAAAATAGAAATGGTTTGATTAAACATAGCCATCGCACGACTTACAGTGGTCAATACATGTACGTCAAAGATCATATTCGATCATCATCCCTTTTAACTAAAGTCAGAATCCTGGGTTTTTTTTATTCAATTTATGCATTATTTGTTCCCGTTCAAAATAGCATATACCAGATTTGTATAGTATGACAGAAAAAAACCAACGGAGGAATGTCATTTCATGCTGTTGAATTAGGTGAATTATATTCAGCGAAATGTTTTCCAATTTTCATTTTATAGTATATTTTGGATATCATAATATTGTATTATGTATTTCATGCGCGGTTAAGCTCTGCACTCCTATACACAACCAGGAAGTGTAATATATAAGAGAGAGGGATAAATGACAAAAATGTTTCATAGACGTACAGTGTTATCTCACTCAAGCGTGCATATTTACTAAATTTATATTGTCAAAAAAAACACACGAACTATCAATCTACATTGCTAAAAAAACTTGATAATTATTAATTATATAAAACTTAATTTGAGATTACATTTTTGTATGACAATCTACCCTTTGATAGTGTACTGACAGACTATATAAGGGAGGAGGTCCTTGCGATCAACATACACCGATATACCGTGGTATAACAATGGATAATGTAATGGATGTTACAGTACCGGTAGAACCAACATGATGCATTCATGTGTTAACACAGTAGAAACAAATATAACTGGTAACTCGCTTCAGCAAGAAGCAGAAAAAAATAAACATTTCTTCATGATTAAGGTATTGAGGTATGGTAGAGGAGGTGTTATCCGTTTGGAAAATCCCGGGAAAACCTCTTAGATACCCAATAATGTATACTTCATACTGCTCCTGCATACTCACACCTCACCATCGCAGCTTCTGTAGCAGAGACAACACAATTACGACAATATTCCTCACTTCTATCGTATCAGTGTATCACTGAGAACTAGTTTTGTTTCGTCTTCAGTAGGTATATTTCGGTAAAATCCGCTAATATTACCAAGTTGATGATGTCAATGAGAGGATGTAACCGATTTGACAATCAGGAAATACCAACCCAAGGACAGCTTGAAATGTTCAGCCCTTCTTACCAAACACTCTAATTGCTTCATTGTAACAATCCGATTAGATCATAGTTTGACAAAAATTGGTATCACAGCTATATATTTACATATGCCCCTATATAGTCAATGGGAGGGGAGTTGCGTTCAAATTAGCGTAAACGCAACGACGCATGAATAAAAACCCAGAGTAGGATCGGAATACTTATAGTTTACGCTTCGGTAAGATTTTGCGTCGTATGATAATCTAAATAAACTTTAATTACTTAATTTACATTTTACCTTTTCATAGATGACATATTTTCTTTGAATTAATAATAAACTAAAAGCCGATTTCGGTCTTCTATTTGTCTCAAGACTGATCCTTAGGCGGCATAGACAATATCATGCTCGTCATTAGCCTACTCGGTTGGCCTAGCCTACTGTATGAAATGTAAACAAAATTTCCTCGTTGTCGGATTCACAATAATATTAAAGAGTTGTTGTTAGGTCCAATTAAAATTTATTTGACATCAAAACAGAATAGATTATATGTGTTCAAGCACTGTAACGGTAATAAACAACAAAAAGAATCGCTGATCGAGGCTACAACCGGGGGCTTTCCTCAGGAATGTTCGAGGAATTCCATAGTTACGTCATTCACACACCATGAAAACACTTGTCTATCATCCGTACAATAAAATTGAAGTCGTGACTATGAAGAATTTAGTCTATATCGCGTGCGTAGACCGATACATACATTACAAACATTCAGCAGCTCAAAAGTCATCCCATTTGATCAACAGGCTATTTCACAGTTACTTTCCTCGGTTGAAAATCAAATATGGCGGCTCGCTCCACTTCGGACCGCATCACTACCCTGACAACGATACCGGCAGTCGTTCCGCCTCCGTTATCTCAATTTTTTTTATTCGAAATGGACATTATTGATACGTTATCAAATTGGAAAACAACATAATTTAGAAATAATCAAAGGTGTCATTGTTATATTTCAAATCAAACTGCAGCTATAACATTCAACAATCGGAACTATATCTTCGGTCATCCTGACTACCGTAGTTACCCAACTTAGCAACAATCACCGTTTTAAATTTGACGTAAAAGTAGACTTATTTATGTAAATATAAAGATTGAACAGTGTTTTGATTGCGTTAAAGGTGGTATGAACGCAATGGGATACAGACATATTCTATGTGTGTGTATCCCTTTGCGTTCATACCACCTTTAACTCAATCAAAACACTGTTCAATCTCTATAAAGAAAAAAATGGCAGCCCTTCCGAAATATCCAGTCATATCTTAAGTGTAGGATTCCGGAATCTGTCCTTGTATATCAGAGGTTGAGAAGTTATAATGATTTGGTATCATATTAATTATTAAATGCTAACTGTAACAGTAATATTAACCTTTAGTACTAATACTGCAAACTGCGCGTTTGGCAGTCAAAAGATAATAAAGAACATACGGTTTTATGTAATTTATAATACATCCTTTTCTGTCCGTGCCCCTGTATGTGTATCTATATCCGAGTTTGAACGATATTAGGATTCCGATTGCGGTGTTGATGGTCTGTTTAATGATCTCATTTCTATATTTGACACACATATATCGGAGTAAAAAACATCAAAAATAGACATTTTAGCAATCAAGTGAAAGTTCTAACTGTTTTTCGTTCTTTCTCTAATGACGTATCTTAGAACCTATATTGAAATACTATACTACAATAAGATTATCAAAATCAAACAAGTTAATGCATGGGTTTACAACTCTTTACTTGCTATTGCTTAAGGATGAAGTTTTAAGTGTAGGTGTATATCTATGTAAAGATGTATTTATTGATCAATTTGGTGTTGTCGCCAGAAGTGATTTACCAAAATATTGATTTGATGAATTGGCATTTCAAAACCAATACAATAGTCTAGAAATAGCTTCTAAGAATTGGACGTCATTTGTTGGTGAGGATTTGAGGGGATATTCATCATCGTACAGAATGTCGCTGGATAATACTTGAAAGGTTGTCATGGTTATACAATATCAAGGAGTGTGTATTATCGCCTACGTCATTAAATAAATGGCGATGGATTTGTAATATACTGTCATTAATGTTGCCAGGGCCATAGGTGTCTGGACGACGAGGTTATCATCTCAGAATGTCAATGTTGGTCCGCAAAGGAACCATGGTAAGGAAGGCCAGGGGCTCGGTCAAAAGGGGCTCAGGAAGACGAATGCACTCCTCTAGTTCAACGGGGGTCTCAACCGGAAGTACAAAATCGACCGGAAGTTACGGCAGCTATAAGGGGTCGTCAACACCCGTTGCTGCTATAAAAGCTGAAAATGCTTGTCAAAGTTCACCTTCAAGGAGCCTTGCCAGCACAGTTGTTGTAAGTTTGTATTTATGTTAAATATATGTATGTCGTAAATCGTACAGCGATATATTCAACAAATGTTAGTAGTACCCTGACAGGCGCGACTTCTGTCTGTCAACTTATAATTAAATACTTGACTTTAACGGATATAAAAGGTAAAGAAATGAACGAATATCGTCAATGTGTCTAAGGTATCATCGAAATAAAGAGCGTGGGAACAAATTTTTATTTTTAGTGTTTGAAAGTGTCTGATGATATCTTGAGTGCGTCATCTTATCACGAGACATTAATTACAATTAATGTGATCTGGACCTCAAGTTATTCGAGTACAAAGCTGCAATCTGAGATGTCTTCTTTTCAATGATACGGATATCAGATTTAGGCAAAATAATACCTTTTAATGGACACGCCATTATCGGTTTGTGTGTCTGTAATAGGATATATTACCGTGTGTGTCAAACATTTCGTTCCCAAAGGATAACAAACATTTAGCATAACAAATTTTAATGACATGCTATGAATTGATAGACACGGATTCCGCTTTAATTTGAACAACACGTCAAGTGATGTTATGTTATGCTGTTTCTGAAATCTAAATTACGCTTTAACGATTTGGTTGTGATTAGTTTGATTGCAATGTCGCTGTTATAATAGTCAACGTTATGTAGTGACACAGCACAAATTGTCGATATCCTCTTGTTTACCTTCGGAATATCCTCGGAGATTCGGAATATCCTCTATTGATTCGATAATGAGGTTTTACACCAACACTCGTCAGCGAAATGTCACGAAGTCATTCCAGCTTAGTGTACAAGCTGTGTGATGAAAACAATTGTCATTACCAGACAGGAAGTTTGATCATAAAAACGTGCGTTTATGTAGCATTGATCATGTTTGGATTGAAAAAAGATTTCATAATATTGCAGAAGCAATTTCATCGGGCATAGTTAAGGTCTGGCCGTAAATTGTATGATCAGAACATTGAACAAACAAATCAAAATAGCCTTACTTTTTATGTTCTGTCGGTATATCTTTTATAGGTGGTGTTAACCATCAGACTTCTATACCCACATATGATTTATATCAATTATAACGTCAATTATAACGTAAAGCACTAAAACATATGAATATCACTTATGTATTAAAAATGATAAATATAAACAAAACAACATGTCGTAACTGAAACTGGATTTTAATCTTAATATTTTTATCATACAAACAAAAACAAATAAAACACACAACTTGTTGAGTAAACCATCGCTGTCTTTCGGCTATATGATACTGGTATCATGTATTAGATGTGGGAACTGTCGAGGTAAACATCCGATATGTAGGCTTCAAATGGTACTGAAGAACGTGTTCCGGGACTTAGTAGACTCTGAAAACAAAGGGTATACATTTGAGTTATATTAGTAAACTAATGTGTCCAGAATTCTGTCCTATCAATATAACAGAAAAGGGACTTATATTTCAACGTTGCTTAATTGAATATCGGGTTACGTTTGATCAAGTGACATCACTAGGGGGTAAGAGAAATCGCACCATATCTACTCAAGGCCGTCTTGGAATCAATGAGATATAAGTCGGTAGAGTAAAAAGGGGACACCTCCCACAACAAATAGGATTTTACGACATGTTATTTTATGTTTTGAATATAATTTCGCATCGTATGAGATCAAACACACAACAGTTAACCACTTAAAAGTGAAAAGTCGGGCAAGGATGGCTAAAGTCGGTACAAATGGTGTGAATGTATCCAGTATAATTTCTTATGGAATAGAAAAATAAACTTTTTCGTCAAAATCTGTCTGCGTACGTAGAAATTAATTTAAAGTATACGAATGCTAAAACGTCCTCCCGGCTGACTATGTCCGTGGTTACATTTCCACGCTGCCTCGCTTTCAATGCTTTCAACTTTTCTTTATTTCAATGGGCAGAACTGGGAAACGTAAGCAGAACCTGACCGTTGTATTAATATGTGAGAACTTTTGGAAGGCCAATGAACGCATTAAGACTGGTTTTCTTTGCCCGACTATTCACTTTAAGGATAGTAACACTTGGAGCATCATGCCTGTCAAAAAAACCCATTTCAATTGCAAATGCATTGGGTATTCGTTTATTTATGTTTTGCATAGTTAAAATATAGATAAGCATGTTTCTGGTGTTCATTAAGTATTTTTGTTATGTTTTTAGTCTTTTGACGACCAGCGGGAACTCTGTAACACGACGATAGACTGGACTTCCAGAGGGAAGTCTGTGGAGTCGGAACAGGGCAATTATGGTGCTATATTTATACAGATAGAGGAAGCTAAGGACGAAGCCACCGGTACATGTGACTTTATATGCCGCAGTGGCAGACTTATTTGCCATACAGGTAGGTACATATGCTGACATGAGGATCATAATAGCCCAGGAGACTGGTAGCTTGACTATATAAATGTATCAAATATGACTTTTAGTGTATATCACACGCTGCATTAGAAGAAAACAAGTTGGTGTAAAAATGGAATTTTGTCACTAGATTAATAGAATCAAGTGGACAGGGATATCTCAACCCGAGTGAAAGATTTTGGCTAAACAACCCTAGGCTTGCCGAGAGCTGATGGTTAAAATCTTTCACGGGGGTTGATATATCTCTTTCCACATGACAGCCCTTGTATGATTCTTTTTCTCTCATATGTAACGAAGAATGGCGTAAATTCAGTTGATATGAACGTTGCTGTGTGTAAAAATGGTTGCGGCATGTACTTATGACGTCACTGTCTAGCTTGTGTGAGCTGTCTTTTCCCTACCCCGGTTAAAGTCTAATAGAATATTACATGGGTCTGTGACGTGGACAAGGAAATCTCAACCCGAGTGAAAGATTTTGGCTTGCCGAAGATTGACGTCCAAAATCTTTCACGAGGGTTGAGATATCCCTGTCCACTTCACATACCCATGTTTGATTCTTTTCCCCCGTACTTAGACGAAAAAAACAGATGGAATTCCAGTTGGTTTTCAGCTATTTTATCGCGCCATTATCGCAGGGACGTCGTTATGCGTCAAAATTGATGACGTCATCAACGATGCGCGAAGTGGTTACGCCGCATGTATTGATGTCTCTTACGGATAGGTATCGATTGTTACATCATTTTTATGAGCGAAATTTACGTCCTTATCTCCTAAAAGTATGGCGTTACGCTCGCAAACACATGACGTCACAATCAATACCTACTTATTTATCTCATTTTGTTGTCGTATTTACAGCCTTTATTTATCTGATTTTGTTTAATGTATTCACAACCTCATTTACCAGATTTTGTTTTCTGTATTTACAGCCTTATTTATCTGATTTTGTTTACTGTATTCACAGCCTTATTTATCTAAGTAAGTTTTCTGTATTCACAGTCTTATTTATCTGATTTTGTTTACTGTATTTACAGCCTTATTTATCTGATTTAGTTTTCTGTATTTACAGCCTTCATTCATCTGATTTTTTTTACTGTATTTATAGCCTTATTTATCTGATTTTGTTTACTGTATTTACAGCCTTATTGATCTGATTTTGTTTACTGTATTTACGTACTTTATTCATCAGATTTTGTTTTCTGTATTTACAGCCTTATTTATCTGATTTTGTTTTCTGTATTTACAGCCTTTATTATCTGATTTTGTTTTCTGTATTTACAGCCTTTATTTATGTGATTTTGCTTACTGTATTCACATCCTTATTTATCTGACTCTGTTTACTGTATTCACAGCCTTATTTATCTGATTTTGTTTACTGTATTCACAGCCTTATTTTCCTGGTTTTGTTTTCTGTATTTTTTAGCCTTTATTATCTGATTTTGTTTTCTGTATTTACAGCCTTTATTTATCTGATTTTGTTTACTGTATTCACAGCCTTTATTTATCTGATTTTGTTTACTGTATTCACAGCCTTACTTACCAGATTTTAATTACTGTATTCAGAGCCTTATTTATCTGATTTTGTTTATTGTATTCACAACCTTATTTATCTGATTTTGTTTACTGTATTAACAGCCTTATTTGTCAGATTTTGTTTTCTGTATTTACAGCCTTATTTTCCTGATTTTGTTTTCTGTATTTACAGCCTTTATTATCTGATTTTGTTTTCTGTATTTACAGCCTTATTTACCGATTTTGTTTACTGTATTCACAGCCTTATTTCGATTTTGTTTCTGTATTGTCTGATTTTGTTTACTGTATTCACAGCCTTATTTATCTGATTTTGTTTACTGTATTCACAGCCTTATTATCTGATTTTGTTTACTGTATTCACAGCCTTATTTATCTGATTTTGTTTACTGTATTCACAGCCTTATTTATCTAGATTTTACTTATATCTGTATTCAAAGCCTTTATTTATCTGATTTTGTTTATTGTATTCACAACCTTATTTATCTGATTTTGTTTACTGTATTAACAGCCTTATTTGTCAGATTTTGTTTTCTGTATTTACAGCCTTATTTATCTGATTTTGTTTACTGTATTTACAGCCTTATTTACCAGATTTTGTTTACTGTATTCACAGCCTTATTTGTCAGATTTTGTTTTCTGTATTCAAAGCCTTATTTATCTGATTTTGTTTACTGTATTCACAGCCTTATTTATCTGATTTTGTTTACTGTATTCACAGCCTTATTTATCTGATTTTGTTTACTGTATTCACAGCCTTATTTATCTGATTTTGTTTACTGTATTCACAGCCTTATTTATCTGATTTTGTTTACTGTATTCACAGCCTTATTTATCTGATTTTGTTTACTTATTCACAGCCTTATATGTTAGATTTTGTTTACTGTATTCACAGCCTTTATTTATCTGATTTTGTTTACTGTATCCACAGCCTTATTTATCTGATTTTGTTTTCTATATTTACAGCCTTATTTATCTGATTTTGTTTTCTATATTTACAGCCTTATTTATCTGATTTTGTTTACTGTGTTTACAGCCTTTATAACCGTGCTGGTTGGTATCTCTACTGCCCTACCTATCACCATGTTGTCCGTTGGTAAGTATCGTTAATAATATAAATATATAAACACTTATAGAGCTAGCGAAATTGCTTTATGGTAAGTATCGTTAATAATATATTTTTTTTTGGCAATTTTGAGTAATGCAAATTCATTAGCAATTAAAATACTGTAAATTTTTGCGAGATAATTTTTAGCACAATTTCGCTAGTTCCTTTTTTGTATAGAGCATATTTGTAAAGAAATATGATTTTATGCTTAACGTTCCTTGATCGCGAAATCATGTATTTGTTGGAAAAATATATATATATATACGCAAATGTCTAGTGGTAAATGGTTTACAGCAGGTTTATTTAAACAAAGTTCCTATCTTTGAGTATTTCATAGACCTAGTAAATAGAGGTATTGTGCTTAACTTTCTGGTTTGGCTAATTGCTTTGCATTCAAACGTATTTTATGTCAGCAATTCCATTTGCATTTTAATACAAACAAATATTACCTTAAGTCAAATAACATTTTATACATACTGGTCCCAGTTTCATGAGCATTCCTTAACTTTAAGGAATACCTTAACTTAGATTTCCTCATAGGAAAAAAAAAACATTACAAAAGTTAAAGAAAAAATCTTAATTTAAGAAGCTGTCGATGCGTGATGGCCACCGAGTGTAGTCTAAGGGAGACAACTCGAGCACACCTTACTGAAAGTATATAAAGTAGTTTCTCTTTTACCAAGGAGTTCATGTAATATTAATTATTTTTGTTCTTTAAATAGTATTTGTCACTAGAGTTTGTTAATTTATGCTTCTAATGAATGAGCATACCTCACACTGTATTACATAACTTGTGTTTTCATAGTTATTTATGTTTCCATACAGGTGTGAAATACCTCAACGAATGTCCACGTCAGAGGAAGATCCCCGTGTATTTATTGGTCGGCGGCTGTTTCGGCATGGTTAAAATTATTGGAACAGTGTGGCATAACATTCAAAGCAAACGTTACGAGGAGCTCGATTCGTTTTACGATGCGCACGAAGGTGACGGCGCATTTGCCTCACGGACATTCAGAATGATGGATGTAATGCTGACGTCCTTTCTGTTAGCATGGTTGGTGGCAGGGACATTCTGGGTGTTTGACATCTGGGAGCCACACTATCACCAGCTACTTCACGAGCCCAGAAACTGGTGTGACAGGACAGTTTACCTTTTCGCTGCATACCAAATCATTGCCTCGTATGTGTTCATATGTGTCCTTATTATCATCGCCGCCGTTCTCGCGTTGTGTTTTCATTGTAAAAATGTTTGTCGTCATCGAAGAAGATAATACTATTCTTTTGTGCAGATATCTTTTTCTATTTATTAAAGTTTTATATAAATTCATCACGTTTATTTTATCATTTATGATTTCCAATGGTGCGTTAATATGATGTGTTTTTGATGGAGAATAAACCGACAACGAATTAATGTTGTCTTCATACAAGAAGGAATCTAAATCATTTGAGCCATTCAATCTGGTTACCTTATGGTTACCTTTCGGAAACCTACGAAACACAATCAAGCACCCTATATATAATCTTCCTTCTTGTTGGCGATATTTTATTATGTCCTACGATGTAAGTGAATGTAACCTGAATACTTCCAATGATTAACATTGGTTTTACATCATCAACATGATCTATTGATCTTTATTCTTTCATGCACACTTATGGACTCCATTGTTCGTCGCCGTTGTGGTTTACCTCCATTCAAAACCTTTAATTGTTGATGCATACCTCTTATTTATGCATTGTTCATTATTCTCGAGTATTAGGATATGATAGAGCATATCATTACATCATTAATTGTATAGATAAGTAAATAAAGCGTAACTATATACAATGTACTGTAAACGCGGAAATTTTAGCGGGTGGTTATTTTCAAGATTTGCTGCAGTAAACTATCCACTTGCGGGCTAGTTTCTATTTTCGTGATCAAATGACATTCGCTCAAACGTCTGTTAGATGCCTCCCTTGATTTATGTTTGACCATAATGCTTAGGATGGTGTTTAATTGTAAAATCTGAATCCATATCATTCTATTATACAGTTCTGGATACCGTTAATTAACGTTTATTGTCACTTTAGTACATACCTAACGTGTATACGTAGCGACTCGTGAACAACATGATGTAGGATAAACCACCGGTCTTATAGTTTGACGGGAAAGGTGTAAAGATGGTGCTTATATATCGGATATTTGTTTGCCGATCAAAAGTGTTTTCTGTTATTATTGCATTCTTGTTCAAATATCAAGATGAAATATCAGTCAAGATAAAGTCTAGATTACAAAGAAAAAAATATATAAATTGAAACACTTGCACATGAAATGGATTAATCGTTCTTTTAATGTTAAATTTCGTTCCTTCGTGATCGAGTGAACTTTGTGTAATTAACGTAAATTTCCCCTCGCACAGATTTCCACATTTGCAGTATATCAAAACATTATAATTAATTCTCTCTTTGTTATTGGCTTTCTGATTGGTCTATTCATTTTTTTCATTCCACGATGAAAAAAAAATCCGAGAATGGCGCGGAAATCCCGACGTCATCATGACGTCACAATAGAAACATTGACGTTGCGTATTGATTTGGAAAAAATAATCCCTCAGAAAAAATCAATGGAATCGTACGTGTAAATGTATTTCATTTTATAAACAAAGTAGCCTGGGAAATCAATTATAAGTATTGAAGTCACTAATTTTTAATTTCATCGGGGTATGAAATAAATTTTGTTTGCAAACTTTTGTGAGAATCCGCTACGTGGATTCACACAGTTTGCAAACAAAATTTCTTTCATACCCCGATGAAATTAAAAAAAAATGACTTCAATGCTTAAATAATAATTTTTTTCTTTCTTTTCATACCAAAACTGGCTTTCTGATTGGCCAATATTTTTCATCTGATTTGCCAATATTTTTTTTGCATACCACTATGAAAAAAAAAATTCCGAGAATGGCGCGAAACCCCGACGTTATCGTGACGTCACAATAGAGACATTGACGTTGTGTATTGATTCGAGAAAAAAAGAATCCCTTGAAAAACCACTATAATTTATTACATTTAAACATCTACTTCATTTTATCAAATAGAGTAAATAAAAAAATTATAAGTATTGATGTCAATACGCGGATTCACACAGTTTGCAAACAATTTTTTTTCATACCCCGATAAAATTTAAAAAAAAAAATAGTGACATCAATGCTTAAATAAAGAAGAGACCAATTAACGTAATTTCATTATACTAATCTCTAACAAATCTTTCAGACTGGTATTGTTTTGTTTTGAAATATAAACTGTAAGGGACACGTATGTTTTATAAGGAGTACTCGGTTATCATATACTGGCTAACTAAATAGCATATTTACATGAGAAATACAAGGGTACACAAAGAGTAAATAATTGATCAAAATGAAGGAGGGTTAAAAAATATACGAACTTTTACGATATGTAAAGTAAATGTAAACATTTAATTAAATAAAAGACAAACACAAAATTCAAGTTAGAATGTTAGAAGAGAAAATGTAGTTTTCACAATAGTAAATATATAGAAATCGTATAACACGAATAAATTACGAAGCCGACTAAGGTCTTCAAAATTCAATAAAGTCTAAATGCACTGAGAGTACTATACCTAATTTATCTTAATGTGATTTTATTTGATATGAATGGCAGAAGTTGACGAAGGCTTCAACATGAAAAAGCTAATATCAAACTGAACAGCCAATTCTATAAAATACACTGCTAATATTACAAATTCTATAAAGTCCAGCATTTTCTGTGTTATTCCAAGTAAAATATCGCCATACGAGAACAGCTAAAAAGTGGAAACAGCACACCGTTAAAATCCATTATAAACATTTCGGAATGTCACTACTAATATTTGGTAAAAACAAAGATAAGTTTGATGCTCCTTTTGAAGTACAACACCGCAGCAAACATGTTGAAGCCATACTACTAAATGCAGTTTGGACACGGTGAACTAAAATTAGAAAAGTGGAAAATGGACAGCAGAAACACAAGACAAATTGGTAATCTAGGTTGAAAGGGCGTTTTCGGCAAAACTACAGGAAAAGAAATGCTAGTGACGTGTCTATAACTTATCCATCTCCGATATAAAAAAACCCAAATAGAAAATATTAAGCTCGCTCTAAGAGGGCATTATTTCAGTATCCTGATACATACATTGTTTGTATGTTTAGTACATTGACAATGTTTAGATAACTGTAATAATGATATTGGTATTGATATAAACTATTGGTTTGTTGTCAACATAGCTGTATACCTGACCTGAATAGTAAACGTGAATAGTATAATATTTCATTTTTCACCTTGCACTATCTATCTAAGCATGGCGACACATGACGACACATATACATAAATCGGAATGCAGATAACAAACACACACATGTATACCATACATCAGGTGACCTACCCGGATATACACCGAGGAGTAGTAAGTTGTCGTCTGCTCTATTTAACATCGGGTCTAACAAGAATTTCTGTATTGATACCGAACACATTATGTGACAAAGACTGGCATGCCTAATCCGCTCAGTGGGAATAAGGTGAGAAATCATGAATCAACATATTGTACAATCCCCCTACTTTCGTTTTATATATTGGAAACACAGCGTCCATATTGATAATGACAGAGGTGTACGTGTGCGAGCCTTGTTTATTGTCCTTACGTCAGGTTGGGCACATGTAAATGTATTGCTATCATAGCGATATATATAGCTATACAAAACTGACGGTAAACAATATTTTTGAAGATAAAAATGCTTCCGCTCAAAACCGACAACTGGAACTTGCAGTGGTTGTTTATAACGATCATTTAAACATATTGAAAGCAGTTTCGATGAGGTACAATTAAGCTAATCAAGTTAATTATTGTTCTATTGTTTCGAACGAAAAGTGGTTGCATAGCGTTCAAATAATCTTTATACACATTCCCTGCAAGTTTCAGGAGTCGGTTTTGAGCGCAAGCATTTTTATCTCCAGAAATGTCGTTTTTCGCTAGTTTTGTATAGCTATAAATAGCTATTATAGCTATATATCGCTATAATAGCAATAAATGTACATGTGCCCAACCTGTACGTGTGTAAGTTAGTATTTTGTAGAATGTAAAGAAACTGTGTGAATCCTTCTGTATACATAGGTAGCAGCATACTTTATACACTTCTCGCATTAAATATTATATATGTGTTCCATACATAAAATGTTATAAACAGTGTCCGAAACTTTAATTAGATAAAAAGCCTAATAGATAAATCAAGGTGTTATGTAATATACCAATAATCGGAATATGAATGTGATGATTTTTTTAATGATAACAATCCAGCAGATATATGATCTTTTCACAAAGACCAATAGTGTATAATCGGATTACTTGTACGTATTTGTTTTATAGTCATTTGGTGATTAGTATAAACATTTAAACTCCAAATCAATATTGGCCTTGGAATAATTTCACTACACACTGGACTACATTCTACGATATCTAATATTTCAGATCTAAACGATTGCGCCGTATATCGCCATGGCAACATGGGCGGAAGACTCGGCCAGTGAAAAGTTAATAGTCGCCGCCATTGACTTTGGGACCACTTACTCCGGATATGCATTCGCCTTCAAGAAAGATTACACCTCTGATTGTCAAAATATCCGGATCCACGGGGCTACTTTTAAAGGTGGGTTGTCGTTGAAGGCTCCAACATGTGTACTGTTCGATGAATTTGGAAACTTTCACTCCTTTGGATTTGATGCCGAGAACACATACGCAGAGTTAACAGCCGAAGATGAACACCACGAGTGGTACTACTTCAGAAGGTTCAAGATGATGTTGTATAGCAACCCGGTAAGTACATAGAAATGGAACATTACTGTTTCCAATGTCCCACACTGACTACCAATGTAAACAGAAAACTTTCCTTGAAAAATATCTATATAATTACCATAACAACAATTGAAGATTCTCATTATATTATACGTATGTCTTTGATGTGACATTCCACATACAGCAGTCTGTTTAAAAATCATGGCATGAGATGAGAAGACGATACGTAGTTTTTATTTTATCAAAAGCCGTTTTCATGCTGCTAATTGTGCTAATTCCGATACTGAAGGTAATTGCACCTCAGATATGTTGAATATTTTCTACCCATAGAGTATTTCCACACAATCCATCCTGTTGGATGATAAAGGGAAGTCACTGAGTGCCATGACTGTGTTCTCAGCGATCATATCCTATCTCCGTCGACAAGCAGTCAGCAAAATAAATGAACGTTCTATTGGTGCGGGCTTTATGGACGAGGAGATCAGTTGGGTGTTAACTGTTCCTGCTATCTGGTCTGATCAGGCCAAGAAATTTATGAGAGAAGCAGCAAAGAAGGTAACGCATGTGGTTCTGCTTTTCCTTGCCTCTATGCTGATAATGTCTTCTTAGGAGTCAAACTCATAGCATACCAAACAGTATCGGTCACAAACGGATCTAAGACTAAGATAGGCTATGCCTGATGTATAATCCTATTGACACTTAACATCTTTTGTCAATTAAATATTAAGAAATTGAAATAAACGGATCTAACAAAATAAAGACAATCATGCATTCATGAATCCCAGTTATCTTCTCATGAATATTTACATACACACACATCCCTATGTAATATGACTGATGATATGGCTCACGTTTGACGTACATGTACATGACATGTCCAACAAGTCTGAATCAAATGTCTGACACCAAAATAGCCATGTAATTATTTTTACCATTATCTATTCTGTTTCACATAGTTCCAGAAAATATGTACCAAACTAGAAAGGTCAAGATATAGATTATAGACCATTTAGACATGAATATCCATACAATTTGCTCATTATGCAGTTCATAAATTCTACATAGAACAAACTCCAGAATATTTCAAAAGTTGTCAGAAATGACGCCATTTTATGGGTAAGGTCATTTGGTTATTGGTCAAAAAATGCTTGATTGTCCCTTTATTCTGTGAGTATTTATTACAATAGATTCAAAATGTTGCAGTTAGATGATTTGGGTGCATTTATCTGCTCAAAATTCATTTCTGATGCAGTGTCATCATTGAAATAATTATCATTACCAAAACAATTCAAATCTTCGTGATCAAATGTATCTTGGTAAAAAGTATATCATTGTTTCAATGGAGTTATAATGTTTTATTTTGAAATCATACACTAGTTGTAAATGTTTGCATTGCATCAAATTTTGGTATCGGTTGCTTTCAAATGAGTCTGAATCTTTTCCATGAAGAAGTTGTGACAGTTTCAATTTTCAATGTTTTCGTAAACATCATGCAGGGTACATTAATTAAGTCGTTTGTAGTTGTTTCTATAACATTCAACTGCTTTATTTGTTTGATTGTTTGTTTGAATAATTAACGTCCTATTAACAGCCAGGGTCTACGACATAGTGAGTTTAGTTATCTGAGGCATAACTATAATCATTTACCGACGGGAGCTAAAGCATTAAACCATCATTATAAACATAAGTGTAAGTGTAATCATGTAATATGAGGAATATATGTTTGAGGATGGACGGGTTAGCTATTGCTGTTTATAAAATCGGCACATTGTTAATTTGTTGTTCTTTACTCGGGAACATCCTCTTGACTGTAGATGTTTACTATTCTAGGTAGATTTAGATATATCTTCAGTTTTTAATACAAGTTGATATGTTAAGGAGACTTATGCATTGTTGTTCAGCATTCCTTATGTTATCCCAGGCTGGAATACGATCACACCAGCTGGACATCGCACTAGAACCAGAAGCTGCTTCTATTCACTGTAAACACATCTCAGTGAACAAACAAGAGCTGAGTGATGGTGATGACTGTTCTGGTATGGAATCCCTTCGTCCAGGAACTAGATATATGGTGCTGGACGCTGGAGGTACAGTATTATTCTTGGCGAGTTTAATTTCAGAATTAACGTTCACATAGCGATAAGAAAGAAAAGGAAGCTATCAAATTATACTTTAAGCGTTAGAAGGCACAATATGATGCATATATGATTTAGAGTGTATAAGTAATATAGGTAAAGGCATGTATTTTAATTTGATCATGCAATGAAGCAAAACATGTATGCATTAAAATATTTAATGGTTGGGATAGCAAAACAAGCATAAAGTGGGTTTTCTGTGTTATGTTCATTTGAGAGTTAACTGGAAAATTTTGATATTTTAACATTTGACACCAAAAATTTGTTTTATCATCAAATAAAATTTAGCAGTCAGATATCCTGCTATCCTTTTCAGGCGGCACTATTGATATAACAGTACAGGAGATACAGGAAGACGGAACCCTCCACCAAGTCTACATGGCGAACGGAGGGGAGTGGGGAGGGACTAGGGTGGATCAGGAGTACGAGGATTTCCTAATAGCAATAGTTGGCAAGGAAATCTGGAATCAGTTTAAGAAAAGACACATGGATTCCTACCTCGAGATTCTTCGTGACTTTGAAACTAAGAAGCGGACAATAACTCCGGATACAAAAAATCGTATAACATTCAAAGTACCAGTAGCACTCCGTGAAGTGTATGATGAGATCCACAACCTCGACTCGTCTGGGGATATAAAGGGCCACTATTGGTTGTGGAAAGGCGACAAACTTCGAGTTGATGCCGTGGAAACAAAGCGACTTTTCAGTTCAACGTGTGAAGCGATTGTCAACCACGTTCAAAAAGTATTCAGGGAAAAAGACACGGCAGACGTGTCCGTTATCCTAATGGTTGGAGGCTTCTCAGAGTCACCCATGTTGAAGGCTGCCGTCAAAGAGAGATTCAGTAAGAGGATTATAATTCCAGCGGAGACTGGACTCTCTGTCCTTAGGGGAGCCGTTCTGTTTGGGTTTGATACAAAGGTCATCTCATTACGGGTGATGAAACATACATATGGGATACAGTCAATCCGACCGTTCAGGAAAGGCAAGGACCCAGACAGTACTAAAACCATGGTGAAAGGCAAGCTGTTCTGTGTAGACAGATTCTCTAAACACGTGAACAAGGGTCAGTCGGTGAATATTAACGAAGAGACAGAGGAAATAGACTACAGTACAGTGGAGGACAATGCCCAGATGGCACTAAAGGTTTATATCACTGACAGGTACGAACTGGATTATTGTGACACCGACGGGTGCTGCTATATTGGACAATTAGTGGTCAGTCTCCCGACGGACAAGCCATTGTCAGAACGCGGTGTGAAGGTCAAGATGAAGTTCGGGGGGACGGAATTAGCAGTCAGTGCGAAGGTTACCGCTACAGGGGAGACAACTCATGCAGAGTTTTGTCTCTTCGAATAGGAATTAGATTGTTATTCATCCTCACCTAAATTATTGTGTATGTATCTACAGAAGCCTTCAAATGAAACTTGGCTTTGATTTTCCTAAAAACAATATCAAACTCTGTTAGATTGTGTTTCTCCAATATTTATTAGCTGTGTGTAGAAATAAAAAGAGTTTATCGCAAACATTTATGCCATCACTTTAAAATCAAACCGATTAATTATGATCCTTTTAACAATTTGCAAATAACAATTAATTGATGAGTGTAGCTTAGGATTGAAACATCCCATCCTGGTTTTTATTTTTTCATGGAAGAAACTGCATTTGGTTTATTTTCATGAATACAAGCAAATAAAAAACCATAAATAAGAAGAGATTACAGAAAGAAAACGTTAATCACAGATTACGTCTACCCAACTTCAGCAGTTTTCAGTTCTTAAAAACAGAATATGTACCAAGATATATTATAAATATTCGAGGTATTGCCCCGGATGTTGTTACTAACCATTTATACTATGGAATGATTCGTGCTAAGATCATAAGAAACAATACTTTATGCCTCTTGAGTTGGTTTGTACTCAATTGAGCTGAAGAATAAAAATTGTTTTAAAAGAACGTTTAAATGAGTCTTATATTCTTTTAATATTGAATTCCCTCAATGTGTGTCAAAATCGTCCCACTCCCTTTATGTTCAGCGCTACACAGGGGCAAGAACTACAAAATATTACTTATCCTATAGATATCAATGGATACATGAGCTACAATCAATCGACGAAAGGAACTTGAACTGATGTGAAATAAATTGATAACTGTTATCGACTACTTACAAACAACGAATATACTAGAATAATAAAAGCTGTTACCTGTAAGTGAACGAGATCGGGTTATCTCAGTCGAGGGCTAAGATTTTGTAACATAAACCCAACCGAGGCGTTAGCCGAGGTGGGGATGTTACAAAATCTTAGCCCGAGACTGAGATAACCCGTTCTTGATCACTTAAAGGTAATAGTTTTTTTCCTCGCGCCTCTAAGATAAAATATCACCATCTATAAACGCATTCAGAGTAAAATTATCCCGTCTTGGGCCTCCTGGTTAAAAGCCGATTGACCATTTCATCCGCGCTTTTAATTTAGTCATATCGCGTAAAACTATAATTTGGTTCAAAGAAAAAATCTGATCAATCGGTACATACTGTTTTAATAATTAAAAACAACAACCAAACAATGCATGGTAAATACTTGAATGTACATATTTCTAATAATACTTATTGTCTGAAGCCTGTGACGTCATCGGTTCGAGACTGTTACATGAATGACGTAAAATTCAGCCAAAAATCACGTAAAGGTACCAGACAGATCGAACGAGATTGAAAAATCTAGCACTGGGTATCATGTGAGATTTCCCTGTCCGAGGTGCGAGAAAAATTAAACAAGGATTGTGGTAGTGAGATTATAGTTATATATATATAAAAAACAATAAGAACCATCAGAGATTGGCCCCATGACATTTAAAATTGATTTTAAGCATGTCCTTGGTATCGATAAATCAGATATCTACACACTACGGGTGGTATAGAGTTAGCTTCAATATTGTAGCTCAAAAGACATTTAAACAGATAATGGTATTGTTTTTAGAGCTACAATTACCACTTACTGCTATTGGAGTAAATCACTTTTGTATGCACGTTATTGATCCGATTTTATATCACTTATAAACTAGGCTACATATAAAAGATGATCGTTACGTTGATTTTACTCATTAGGAATTATATATATACACGCATCTATTAGCAAGTGAAAAATAGAAATATATAAAAATCCTAGAAAAGCAAAGTAGGCTGTGTACGTATTCGTTCTAGTATACAGTTACAATACCCGACACAAGTTGTAGGGAATTCCTAGAATCGCCGATGACGTATTGTAGTCGACACACATACACACAGGGAAGTGGATGAACAGGTGACAAAAAGCTCTTAGTGGTTTTCTATCTACTGGAAAGTTGAACGACTGGTGAGTAAAGATGATACTAAAACAATGTACATAGTATTGTGCAAAGATGATATTTTTTTGTATTATTGTATACAATAGTGTTATATTCAAAAGAGAAAGTAGAAAAGCCAGACCATATATGATTCGCTATATCATGTAAACTAGTTAAATATGGTTAATCATGCAAACCATTTAGTGAAATTAGGAAACGAAATTGTCCTTAAAATGATTCTCTGTTCACACGATTTGATATATCTTTGTTATAACTACGTGCAATATGTCTACTTTCGGTTTACGTATACAAAGTATTGCATTCATTACATTGTGTTTTTGACGTGTCTGAGCATGAATCGTTACGTGTCACGTGTACTTTCGTTTTGTATTTGCCGTAACGGATATGTTTGAGTGAAAATTAAACCAAAAGGACAGCACTATATGGCATATCATCAGCAGCCAGGTAGGAATTGTGTAAACACATACATTTCTGAAAGAAAGATAAATAGATGATTTTGTTATTTGTAGACTACAAACGTAAAATAGATATTGTTTTATTGATACAATATTATTAATGCATTAATCACTCTCATTCCATTTAAGAAAAACACCAACTATCGTGCCAATCACATCATCATGGCGACGTGTGTTCAGGATACAGACAGTGAAAAGATGATAGTAGCTGGAATCGATTTCGGCACTACCTATTCCGGATACGCATTCTCCTTCAGAAATGATTATGCGAACGATGCTCTCCGGATCCAGGGTAACACGTGGAATACCGGATCCCGTGTTGGAGTCTCCCTCAAAACACCTACCTGTGCACTCTTTGACCCGGATCAGAGATTCCACTCGTTCGGATTTGATGCCGAGGATAAGTATGCAGACCTGGCTATTGATGAGGAACACCACGACTGGTACTACTTCAGACGCTTCAAAATGATGTTATACAACAACGAGGTAAATAAGCTTATGTCAAAGTCATAACTGTTAAGTACATGTGCCCTAAAACAATCCAATAAGTTCACTACAACAATGGTAAATTATCCCTCGACAGACCATGTACAGACAGACTATGGCAGGGCTTCCCTACACATCATCATTCAATGTGAATACCATGAATATTATCAATAATTCAACAATGATATATTGATATATAACACATGTGATCTTTTTATGCCATAACCATCAACATCAATATTGTAAGTAAATGTTTGTAAAATGACTAAATAATAGTCTATGTAGACGTTTCAAACCATATAGAAAGCATGAGCTGTAAAAAACATGAAAACATAGTAAATTAAAAGCCATGTATCATCGAAAGTACGACGTTATTCGCTATATACAACAACAAATTAAGGATCACAAACACTACTGTAAAAACATACAAACTTAGTATTGTAGACTTTACCGAAACTTGTAACTATAATTACAACAGCACCGTGAGAATTGTGGATTCAAACCTGTCCACAGATCTTCTATATTTAATTATTAAATACAAACGTATATGGATCCCTTCCCATAATTAAAGCATCAATCAATTCATGTTTTACTTATCATCTAACAAAGCAATTTTATGTTTTTTGATTAAGTACCCGGTGTTTTGATATCTGTAACATGAGAGGAGAGCCAGATTCGAACCCGGGTCGTCCGTATACCAAATTATTCATACAGCAGGACGGCTAGGTATATGCGTATATGCCCGTTATATAGACTCAAACGTTTAATGAACTACGTCCTGTGACATGTATTCCTTAAAGTGTGTTGAAACTAAGTACATGTCGTATCTATATTTATTCATTGGTGTTTATAATGCTTCAAACTGTGCGATTTAAAACATACCCGGGTATCTGTACGATATTATAAACCGTTGTCATATTGATCAGAATAGGAGATCAGCCTTTTATAGATAAAGGATTTCAGATATGACTTTAGCCTGAATGACATTACATACATGTAAGGTGCACTCAGGTAAGACATGTTTTTAACCTGCTTCCTTGTATTCACAGTATTGATTCAAATTAAATATGGAAACCATATTTCAGCATATAGAATGTCCATTATCGTCAAATAAAATGCACCATACAAATAAATTCGACTATTGAACATCGTCTGGTTTTTAGCGGTTTTTGTTATCGAGTTCTGACAGTTTTACGAAACGGACCACAATAACTTTCATGATTATTTTCATTTATAGCACATTTCCCGCCAATCGACAATTGAGGATGATAAAGGTAAACTAATGAACGCCATGGACGTGTTCTCGGCCATCATTAAGTACCTACGAGAACACATGCTTCGTGCAATGCACGCGCGTTCCGTGAGTGACGGTATTAAGGATGATGAGGTCCACTGGGTCCTGACAGTACCCGCTATCTGGTCAGACCAGGCAAAACAGTTCATGAGGGAGTCGGCTAAAAGGGTAAGTAGAAGCAGATGTTATACAAACAATCATAAAAGCAAATCTGAAATAGTCCTAAAAATATCAATAATGTGCCCGCACAGAGAGGCTGATACAATTCATATCGATAGCACAGGCTTTCGCCTATTTTTTCTGAAATAAAAAATAGTGATACAAAATCAATATTAACTGACAAGGGATTTCCTATGCTCCAGACCGCTCGTCTAAACAAAATGATAACAAAAACAACAAAGAAAACTGACTAAATACAAGGTAATTTAAAATGCAATCATTAATTTGTAATTACTACTGACGTAATAATATATGTAGCTCTGCTTCAGTAAAGATCATGGATGTGCTATGTTTGTATAATGGGAAGAACAACAACAACTCCATATTCTAGAAGTGAATGATGTCATTTATTATTATAATAAATGACGGAAATACAATCAATAATCTTTACTTATTATAAAGACTTGTTTGTTATATATAAAATGGAGTAAAGAAAATCCCTTATACAAAGATGGGGATCAATTAACGCCTTACTCCAATACTAATAACAAAATTAAAAACATAAAATGAATCAAAAATACATAAATACATGAATCAAAAATACATGTAAACAAAAAATGAACTGATCTAGAGGTGGAAGGGGAGGTGGTGGTTTTTGATGTAGAATTTCTCAAAAGTCGCTGTGAAAATTTTCGTGTTGTGAATTTCTTTGTTCCATAAACAACTGAATGCGCATGCGCTTACTCACATAATATCCGGACAATTTTTTAAATAAGAGTTACTCCCCTTGTCACGTACATTTACTGATAATTATTGAATATAAGTTACTTACTCAACAGACGCTAAAACCATTTATGTACATAACATAAATAAGACTTTAGCTCTGCTTCAGTAAAGATCATGGATGTGCTATGTTTGTATAATGGGAAGAACACAACAACAACTCCATATTCTTGAAGTGAATGATGTCATTTATTATTATAATAAATGACGGAAATACAATCAATAATCTTATAATAGACTTGTTTGTTATATATAAAAATGGAGTAAAGAAAATCCCTTATACAAAGATGGGGATCAATTAACGCCAAATATAGCCGGACAGAATGGAAAACTGTCCAAACTGTATGGTTATATCCCCCATCCACATCCATGATAGACTTATTGAAACAATAGTATTATTACAGAAGTGGAACACATCCGAAATATCTGACATAAATATGATACATTCGAAATTAATCATAATAATAAAAACCCACTTCGATAACATCAAACTTTATCTTGCATAAAAAAAAAATGACTAGAATTTAACAAATCAGTAGCACATACTAGAAGCCAATTACTCCATAGCATGGTACCGGTCTGAACGAAAATGTGAAGATAGTACAAAATACCTTAACCAGAGGCCAATAACCCCATGGCTACATGGATAAAAACATAAGAACATTACAATAATTGGCACCACTGCATAAAATCATGACATATGACATTTATTATATCAAAAATACAAAAACAAAAAATACTAAGAATACAGTATCAGAGGCCAATAACCCCGTGAACTGAAACTATTACATGTCATATATGTTGTATCAAAAAATACAAAAATACAAAGAAAACAGTATCAGAGGCCAATAACCCCGTGAACTGAAACTATTACATGTCATATATGTTGTATCAAAAATACAAAATTGCAAAGAACACAGTATCAGAGGCCAATAACCCCATGAACTATAACTATACATGCCGCACAAGGTTTGAAACTGGGACATTCTTGCACATGTTGACAAATCTGAACTTAAAACTTTGGCAGAAGTAAAAATAGTATAAGTAATACTACATAACCAAAAGCCAATAACTTTGAGGTTATGACGCATACTACTAGCTAAGATACAAAATCACTACACCTGCTAAATTACATGTGGGAAAAAACCCATATCTGGCAGCTTCACTTGATACAATGTTCATGTAACAAAAGTCACTAATACATGAATTTATTTGTGCACAAGTTGTAACCAGAAGCCAATTACTCCATGGTTCACTTGTATAAGATGGGAAACTTGGAGGGCCACTGTGTACATTTAACTTTACATTTTGATCATAGGGATCCTAATATACTTTTTGAAGGCACATGACTTCCATCTACCCATAAGTTGTATCTGGCTCTCATCAATGCCTTGTATTGCAGCTGTCGTAGCAGCACCAATACGAAAACTGTGTGATTTGTAATTATGTTCATGAAGCCCTGACCATTTTAAGGATGACTTCAACTGTTGTGTGAAAAACAATCGTGATATTGGTGAACCATCCATAAAGGAGAATAGTGGTTGGTCTGGGTTGTCATGTTTCCTAACCGTCAAATATTGATGGAGGGCTAGGACAGGACAATATTTGGGTGTAGCTGAGTTGGCTGAGATTGAATGTGTACTAACTGGGTGCGAATTGTGTTTAAAATGGGGGAACACAATTTCAAGTAATCGTGGGGACCCAGATTCTACTTCAAATGACACATGCTTCCTCAGTAAGAAATGTTGAGACTTCTTACCTGTTGAAGTCATCTCCCCAATCCTTAAAAAGGCATGGAAAGCAAGGAGAAACATTGCTTTGAGAGTGACTCTAAGAAAGTAAGATGAAACAGAATCTCCAAGAGAATCAACTAATGTATAAAGTATTGCTGGGGTAATAGGTAGACGAGAATCAGGTGTTTGTGTTAGTTTTTGGTAGCCCTGCAGAGTCTTTTTAATGATAAAGTGTTGAGTTATGTCTTCAAAATTTCCCATCTTAAATGTGTACCCCAATGCTGAAACATATGTAAGGACCGTAGATGAAGCTAGACCTAACTGATAGCAATGGGCAATAAATAAAGATAGATGTTGAAGATTTGGGGGGAAAGCTGTCACCTGGGCGTCAACATGTTGGTGAAGAAATTTCAAATAATGTTGGAATGCCCGCTGGTATGAAGAAAGTGAGGACTTGGATAATGCATTGGATAACAGGAAACTTGCTGTTAGATTCAGAGAGTCAGTAGATGTGGCGGGATCAGAGTTGCCTCTTTGTCCATGTGCGGAAACTGATGATGAAATTGGTCCATCTGTAAACGAGAAAGATGATCAGCGGCTATGTTACTCGCACCTGGTACATGGACAGCTTGAAAGAAAATATTGTACTTGAGCACACTAACCATAAATCTACGCATAAGCTTCATAAGCGTGGGACACTTTGAAGTATGTTTGTTAATAATGTGAACAACTGCCATATTATCAGAATAGAACTGAATTCGCCGGTTTTCAAGCTGATTGTGCCATAGTTCAATAGCAACGACAATCGGAAGGAATTCCCTCACTGTGATTGGGTATGTAAGCCAATCAGGAGAGAACTCATGGCAGAACCAACTGTTCCTCAGATATCCGCCCATACCAATATTGCTAGCATCTGTATACATTTCTAAAGATTCAGAAGTAACAAAATTTGTAGGAAGAAAGAGAGCTCGCCCATTGAAGTTCACAATAAACAACAACCAAGCTGCGATATCTGCTCGCGCTTCCAGAGTAAGCCGTCTATAGTGCTGAGGTTTAGACAGACCAATGGTAAGGTCAATGATACGCCGTAGAAATGTTCGCCCAGGGATGACTACAGAACATGCAAAATTTAATAATCCTATAAGGGATTGAAGTTGCTGAAGGGTGGCTTTTTTTCGACGAGACATAGCCAGAAGCTCAGTTCGAAGCTTTTCTAATTTATCTTGTGGTAATCTAATTTCCATAGCCTCCGAGTCTAACTCTAGCCCTAAGAATGTCAACACTGTTGTCGGGTAGACTGTCTTATCTTCCTTGAGAGGGACACCTAAGGCTTTAGTAATTTCGCAAAATGTTAACAGTCCTCGTTTACATTGATTGGTGTTAGATTTACCCAAAAACAGAAAGTCATCCAAAATATGAACACAGCCCTCAATGTTAAATTTATGATTCAAAATCCAATGAATAGAGCTACTAAATTTCTCAAAAAGCTGGCATGAATAACTCAAACCCATCGGTAGAGTGCGGTCATAATAGAAAAGATTATCTACCTGAAAACCCAACAGTTCATAATCATCAGGGTGGATAGGAACGATTTTATAAGCATGCTCTATGTCCGTTTTAGCCATTAGAGTACCCTGCCCAAAATCTAAGATAAACCGAACCGCATCATCTACTGTCTGGTAGGTAACTGATCTATATTCCTGCGATATTCCGTCGTTAATCGATTCCCCTGGTGGGTATGACAAATGATGAATGACTCGATATTCATTGGGTGCTTTTTTTGGGACCAGACCTAAGGGTGATACCTGTAAATTGGGCAGAGGGGATGCTATTAAAAGGACCACCTACTCTCCCTGCTAGAACTTCCTTTTCTATTTTTGCTCTCAGAATATCTGCCTTATCGCTAACGGATTGTAAGTTGGAAGAAATGTGCTGTTTTCTTTCCCCTGTATATGGGATATGAAAACCATGTGTAAAACCTTGCACTAAAAAATCTCTATCTGCATAACCGGCCAAAAATGAGTTAAGTTTGTCTGCTTTAACTGGGGTGGGCACTGTCTGTATTTGGTAACTCTTACCCAAACTACTTGGATTTGTTTGTGTTATGGGAGGACTTAGTGAAGGACTGTTTTGTGGGATCATTGTGTGTGGTGCCATTTGTGTTGGGCTGTTGTTGAGAAGAGGTGCACTTGGTTCGATCATGGGGTCCCCCACAATACTGACATGTGTGGGGGTAAGTACACAATGGCCCTCGTTTACACATTCCCGAGTTGTTATTGTAGCTGTGGCAGTACACTCGCTTACGGTTGGCCGTCCCTTGAAAGGGCTTTTTCTTGTTGACCCCGGACTGAAATGGCTGCCCTGGTTTAGATTTAAGTTTATACACAAGGCCCTCTGAAAGAGCCTCATGGTAGAGGGCCACATTGAGTTGGTCCCATGGGCAGTCATGAGGGTCTCGTTCTCTCCATAAACGGAAAGACCGATCATATGACATAGCCGCATGATCTCCAGACTCCTCAGCAATTGCCTGGATTCGACGGGCATACTCAAACAACTGGTGACCTCTGTCCTGATGACGCTTTGAATAAATTGCGCCAAACACATGGAAACATGCTAACCATTGGCTTAAAGTATGGACCTTTTTAGCCGCTGGTAGCTTCACCAAGGAGAGGGACCCATCTTTGATTTCTGTGGTGTAGCGCTCCTTGTTATCTTTCCCCGGGTTCAACAGCACACCCATGTCCACAAATTCATCCGATACGATTTTTGTTTTGATCTTAGGATCAAGTCCAAGATCAATCGGCTTAGAAATGTTCCGTTTCGAGGAACTCTCCTCCACATACTCACATGACGAGGGGCCTGCTGTCAGAGTGTCGAAAGCGACAGCTGATCCTGCTGTAGCCTGGCTGGCTAAATTGTCGGTCTGTGTTTCAGACTCCACCTCCTGATCATCTGGGGTAGGGGCACTTGGCACTTCAGCCCTCTGTAGTGCATCTAGCACAGTCTGTGTGATTGCTGGAATTGCCGCCGTCACACAGGAGTTGACCATAGCCTGCATGTCTGGCTGTGGCTGGGAGGAGGTACTTGCAATTGCTGGTGCTGCTTGCCGAGTTTTTTCCACTTGGACCCTCCGTCTCTTTTTAGCTGGCGGTGAAGACATATTTGTCTAATGATGCTGAAAAATTTAATGACATCTTGAAAAAATAACTGTAAAAAAAAAAAAAAAAAAAAAAAAAAAAAAAAATGCAGTGTACATGTGCCATTAATAAATAAACACAATTAAAATACCTAGAGAAAGTAAATTCAATCAAGATGCACTAATTTCTGCCTTAATTGAACTACGTACACCAAGTAATCTTTATATTAAAAATATAAAGACGTGTAAACACACCATAGAATACCCACTATTAGCCAAGGCTATACTGTATAATTTGGTTGATGACATTTCACAGGTATAAAAGAGAGATAGGTAATAAACCGTAATATCGACTGTATCGCTATAATTATGGAAGATTAGGCATTGTGTTATCTTTTAAAATGCACACTTTAGGAGAGAAAATATCATCCATACTATGCACCTGACAAACCAGCCAAAATCCACCACAAATATAAACTGAAATAATAGAAATCTAATATAACTGTGGTTTTTTGTCATCATGCATTAATATATATATTATAAAGCAAGGAATGCCTGTTACACAGGAGGCACATACACAGTACCAGTGAGTTATCTAATATAATGTATTTACACGCAATCTGACTTGGTAACTGAAAACCATAGTATCAGCAATAATTCGCCATTTGTATGACCACTAATTAATAGATAGCTAGCAAGCTGACTGCAAAATTTTGCTGGTGACAAAAAGGGGGATTTTTTTTTTTTTTTTTTTTTTTTTAGTTATGACTGGCATGCCTTAAAAGGTTCACTGCCATCGCCCCTATTAAAATTGTGCACCATTAGCCTTGGCTGCAAAATACATGTACCTGTACTACATAAGCAGTGCCAGTGGTATATATATACAAAGAGTAAATTAATGCTAATACCATTAGAAGTAGGTAAAAAATATAATGGTGATAATATCGGCATAAAAGCCACAAGCTAACAAAAAAAATCACTTGCTTGTTACAGTGGATTGTTTATTTTAATATCTGAACAGGAATCTAATTATATTTATATATAAAATAGAATTTTTATATACAGCTCTATCATGTCGAGATACATTAATGAATTGTATACTGGACTATATGTTGCCTAGTTAAAAGGTATAATAATATAGTACAATCTCAATGAACTAAAACAAGATCACTTGTGCTTCAAAATAGCAGCACGAATGTTTTTGAAGTATTTCCATTGTCCATTCTCCGAAAAATGCACCCCATCAGCACACAAAGTGTCAAAACCTTCCTTCATTCCCCGAAGGTTCCAATAATCTATCACATCCATGGATTTCGACTGGTCTTTCAAAAATATGTTGGCACAGCGCACCTTGGTCACATACTCAGGAACAGGTATTGTTCTAGTATTGTCGCGCGGCAAAAGCTGAAGTACAGTTATGTGTGCAATGTTAAAGGTATTTCGACACATTGTTAAAAATGTCAATAGTTTAAGAATGGTTTCCTCCACCGCTGTTGTCGAGTCCAAATCATTTCCCCCTATATGCACTATCAGGTGTCTGGGTCGAAGTGTCTCTACTTCGTGCCAAAAGCGAAAAAGGTGTTGTTGTTGGTCAACTCGTCCCCCGCTTATGCCTAAAAAATGTACAGGGGGACACTGGTCTATATTGAAATCACGTACTCCTTGCTGACACACAAACTGTTCAAAACGTCTAACATGGGAACTGCCGACCATAAGAACCGTCATAATGACCGAATACCACGGATATTATCGGGTCCAGTATATATATACGTACTGCTTACACTGTTTCTGGCACTTGACCCTCCGTTAGAACAAACAAACAGCAACTAGTTGATCGCGTACAAACACACAGTGATTGATTAGTCTATAACAGTCCACTTTACACTACCAATATGAGTTTACATCACAGCGAAATGGTCCAATATAGATACACACATTGTCTAGTTCGCTATCATTATGTAATAGGCCCACTGCAGTAATTTCCTCACGAGGATTTTAAG
This sequence comes from Argopecten irradians, assembly GCF_041381155.1. Lineage (NCBI taxonomy): Eukaryota > Metazoa > Mollusca > Bivalvia > Pectinida > Pectinidae > Argopecten > Argopecten irradians. Next base: position 7,684,194 of record NC_091140.1, on the reverse strand, counting down.
ATTCAAAAAGCCGTATTTTAGTCTATTCAGCTATCGACGATGTCACAATAACATGGGACTTACATTATGTTGATGATCTACACGCTTGGTCCGCTATAATTTCGCTTTTTGATGTAGAATTTCTCAAAAGTCGCTGTGAAAATTTTCGTGTTGTGAATTTCTTTGTTCCATAAACAACTAAATGCGCATGCGCTTACTCACATAATATCCGGACAATTTTTTAAATAAGAGTTACTCCCCTTGTCACGTACATTTACTGATAATTATTGAATATAAGTTACTTACTCAACAGACGCTAAAACCATTAATTTGTAATTACTACTGACGTAATAATATATGTAGTTATGGAGTTGTTAAAATCGACACCTGAACATAGCTATAAAACAAATATACATATATGTGATGTGTTATTAGGGAAAGCATGGTCTGCAGTGATCAAGTCGTCCTGGAGTCAATACACATTATTATATGTGATATGTTTTATATTGTTACATCAGGCTGGCATCCGGTCTGACCACCTCGATATCGCTCTGGAACCAGAGGCAGCATCTATTTACTGTAAACACATCCCTGTAGGAAAACGTACAGAGGAGCAAAGCTGTGCAGACGAGGATATCGGAGGCTTGGCGGCCATCTGTCCGGGAACAAAGTATATGGTCCTGGACGCCGGAGGTAAGTATCTTGTCTGTAGGCGACATGTAATGCGTATTTAGTATATGTTCTGGACTCAGATGGCAAGTATCCAGTATGTAGGTGATATGTCCATGTACAAACTTATGTTTCTGGAGGCAAGAGGTTAGTAATTTGTCTGGGGGAGACAAAGAAGTTAAATGTACCACAAGACAGCGATGATCTACATGAACAATATCTATTTACTCTACATCACGTTTCCCCACTCCAGTCTCTAATGTCTTTGTCATTGGTGTGCATTATATCTAAAGTCAATTGTTTTGGTTGCCATGCAAGTTGTGTTTAGAAGTATAACTTGTACATTTTCTAATGTAAAAAAAAATGAATGTTCCTTTATTGAATTATGTTTACAATATTTATAAATGAAAAATGTGGTATTAAACGTACTGACCATTGATATTCGATTTTATTATTCGTTTTGTTTAAGGTGGTACTATTGATATCACGGTGCAGGAGGTCCAGACAGACGGCTCTCTTCACCAGGTCTACATGGCGAATGGTGGCGACTGGGGCGGTACTAAAGTAGACGAGGCATACGAGCAGTTCCTTATAGATCTGGTGTCCCGAGAAGTGTGGGAAACATTCAAAACGAGAAATAGGGACTCCTACTTAGATATCGTCCGCGAATTCGAAATCAAGAAACGTACTATCACGCCAGAAATTGACCAAAAAATTACATTCAAGGTTCCAATTGCTCTAAATGAGGTATTCCAGGACATGAGAGGCGAGACACTGCGTCTGTCGGTGTCAGAGGGACGTCAAGGACGAAAGTTGGCCTGGATCGGCGATAAACTGCGCGTAGATGCTTCTGAAGCAAAGAAATTGTTTGAAACTCCGTGTGAAGCAATAGTAGAACACGTTGAACGGATTTTTGACCAAGAAGATGCTGCTGGAACTTCCGTTATCCTGATGGTCGGAGGATTCTCTGAGTCACCAATGCTACAGCACGCAGTGAAGCAAAGGTTTGGTCATTCGAAGAAGATAGTTTTTCCAAGGGATGCTGGACTATCTGTCCTAAAGGGGGCAGTTCTCTTTGGATTTGACACTAAAGTAATATCTACCCGCGTTATGAAACATACATATGGTATCCAGATGTCCAACAGATTTAGACAAGGGGATCCCGAGAACAAAAAGATTCTAATTGAAGGAAAAGTGTACTGCAATGACAAGTTTTGCAAACACGTTACAAGAGGACAATCGGTAAACCTAGGGGAGGCAACCGAGTATCAGAAATATTATCCATTGACTGACGACCAAACTCGACTTGCCTTAAAGGTATTCACGTCTGAAAGAGACGAGCCAACTTATTGTGAAACTGAGAACTGCACCTACATCGGTAAGCTACTAGTGGATCTGCCGATGAATGTCCCCGTATCCGATAGAGGTGTGAAGGCGAGGCTTAGGTTTGGCGGCACAGAGTTGTCGGTGGAGGCAAGTGTCTGTAAAACCGAACAAACAACAGATGCGCAATTCGATCTGCTAGAGTGAATCAATGGTGAATCTTACTTTTTTCATTACAAAACTGATACGTTCTTCTAGGAGAAACTGTGCGTATTCTGCAACAAGGAAGCATAGTGTAGACGAATTACATAATGTACCTCTAATAGCCTGCTAAATGTTCCCGTTGATGTAGATGGGCCAATATTTATCATACTATATTTGATATTCCTATCTGACCTTATTTCCATCATAGCTGAACATTTAATTAAATGAGTTATATTACAATTATAAACAGTACATGAAATGTCACTGTGTATATGTTATACCCCTGATAAGTTACTTTTCACGTGAGACCATATTGATCAGCTTACAATTCCAATAATAGTATCACCGATTATTATCAATACGTCTGAATGTTTATTTTACAACGTGATTTCCATGACATTTCAAGATACATGTATGTAACCAGAAAAAACATTGCAACTATTATGTAATGTCATTTCTTGTATAAAATTCTAGCTACTACCCCTTTAAGCGTTTGTTTGTACATTATTCATTGGTACATATTGTGTTTTCCTTTCTATTACAATTTCTTAGTTGCTCCAATAACAAAGGAGAGAAAATAAAGTCGGCAGATCGGAATTTAAGCCTAGAATCTCCGAATATTATCCGGCGGACGTTCTACTACTTGAGAAAACCTATCTCCGACTATTGACCCAATCCATTCTTCTATGAACGTATAAGAAGGACTTCAAAGTGAAGTTGTGTGTATTGTTACGATACCATACTGTAGAAGGGGAGACAACCCGCATTTAGAGACACGGTAGAATTAAGAGAAATGTATATATAACAAATGCAATGGTGTACGTGTTGCATGCTGTTTAAGGAACAATTCATTCAATGAGGCTCTGTTACATAACCACAAAGCAAAATATTCGATATTCCTTATGAGACCTATAACAAGAAACATTGACAAACTCCATGACATTGTTAAATGATCAATACGATTACAAATGTAAGCAGGTATAAAATGCATGCTGTGCTCATACCCAAGCAAAAGTCACGTTCGTTAATCAAATGCAATACATAACCACTGAGGAGTAAGTGACATTATATTTAGACAAGAACATGCACCTTATAACATATAGGGATTGGATTTCGTTTTTATGTTAACCATGCTTGTATGGAGCAATTCCTCTAAGAATATATTCTATGGGGCGCGTTAGCACAGTACTCTTCACGTAAGGTAGAATTATTCATCCGCGACGACAATAAAGTTCAATATTTTAGTGTAAAATGAACATGACATACAAAGTAAAGGTGGTGTTGCAAAATCCGCCCACGTGCCGATTTTTGTCAAATTTTGCAGTGTTAAAGGTCTAGGTACATAACTACTTTTTTATGTGTTGTTTATTTATTTTGTATGTTTTAAAAAGGCATAAAGGGCCTGAAATGATATTTTCCAAAATTGCTTTTGGTATGTGGCAAGTGTTCTTTTGAACATAATTTTTATTTTTTAATTATTTTTGTTAATAAAAGATACTTCATTCTTTATTTCATATCCATTTATAATGATATTTACGAATCATTTTTACGACAAATTGATTTTGAAGCAAAAAACCTGAAATTTTTGTCAGGTTAAAAATTGAGGATATTGGGTTTGTTCGAAATATTTGGCATGTTATCGATTTTGTCCACACTTTTAAACCATTTTAAAATCATGCTATAGGTATAATCTTATAACAGATACTTTTTCAAAAAATTGAAGTCCGGGAAAACAGCATTTCATAGGCTGAAATGTAGCGAGAGGAATTTTCTAAAAAAATCAATATTTGCCCTAGTTGACCATACATTTTAAATTATCATAGACACCATAATAAAACAACAGTTAGTGATAGAATTTTTTGTTAGTTAACATATATACTCTAAAATTATTGCATTTCTATTCATGCATCTTCCCCACCAGTACAAAAAAACCTAACAACTAGATATACTCTTGGGTGAAACAAATAGTTTCTCTTTTCATATCAGAAATCAAATAATTATTGGAAAGAAATATATTTTCGTCAGCAACTTAAACTCAAAAGATACAAATTAAGATTATCCATTTCTCTTATGTAGATAGAAACTATTTTAAATTGAATTAAAATGATTAAATAGGGAAACAGAGTTACATTTGAATTTCAAATAAAGTATGTATAATTTAAAAATAATACCAACACCACAAAGGCTACAATCTTTATTTTGAGCAATCAGACGGCTTTTATTTCGATACAATGGCAACAATCTATTTAAAACTGTTACTATCTCATTCGGCCTACCCCATAACCCATATGTACCAATTTTCACTAATATCTAATAATATCTAAATTTCAACCAATCAGAGACCTCCATTTTGTTTCCATGGCAACCAATCGCTTAAAAAGGGATTCCATGTTATTCAGCATACCTTGTAACACATATATACCAATTTTCACTTAATTCTGACATCATTTAAATTTCAGCCAATCAGAGGCCTCCGTTTTGTTTCCATGGCAACCAATATTTTAAAAGGTGTTACCATGATATTTAGCATCAAAAATTATTACTGTTTACCGATTTTCACTTTTATCGGACTCTGGAATCATAAACTGGAAATGTATAACTAGCTATAGGTATACTAACAAAGAAGTGTTCCGTTGCTACATGCACTCTCTATTTTGAAGTCACTCAAAACAGTTTTCCCGGATTTTAATTTTGAAACTGATTTACACATAGACCGGAAATATCAATATATTAGAGTATTTTTAAACGGCGGTAAAATTGTGGACAAAACCATTAACAGGGTGAAATAAGATGACAAAGAGCAATGTTTCGTTTGCGTTTTTTCCAAAAAGTGTTAAATTTTCGTAAAAAATAGTATTTCAAACAAAATTTTCCGTTTAATACAAAGTATACGATCTACTCAAATGATTTATGAATAAAAAATGTAGAATATTTAACAAAGGCTAACCTTTTTTTGGCATGTTTGTGCAGGTAGTTTTAATGAAAATGACTACAAAGAATTCAGGCCCTTTGGTCCTTTTTAAAATCACAAAAGGAAAAAGAAGTGTCATTTTAAAGGGACAACTAGTAGTACTTACAATATGCAAAGTATCTAGAAAATTGGACTGTGGGCAGTTTCTATTGTTTTTTGACATTAGCTTGAACACCACCTTTCAGAGATAATTTTATTTAATCAGATCAGAACTTTAAATAGGTATTCAATTTTGCTAAAAGTTAATATATAGCGTAATATCATAAAGTATTTGTACTCGACCGAGTGGTTAAGATATTACCGACATATTACCACAAGCCCTCCACCTCTGCGATGCGGGTTCGAATCCCATGTGGGACAGTTGCCAGGTACTGACCGCTGACCGGTGGTTTTTCTCCGGGTACTCCGGCTTTCCTCCACCAACAAACCTGGCACGTCCTTACATGCCCCTGGCTGTTAATAGGACGTAAAACTAAACAAACCAAACCAAACTCGGCCACATGTGTGAACTCGGTGACCGTTATTGTGCAGCGAGGCGAAGCTGACGCACGCTTACACACTAGAGTTTGCTGAAGTTGTCAAAACACCGCTTTTCAAGTAGCTAAATTTGTTGGAGATTGTCGTCTGACTTGACGATATTACATCCTTCGGAGCCATGTGATTATTTAATCTACGCTTAGATCCATCACCATCGATAGATGGAACAACTTCACTTGTGTTCGATGGATAGGCCTACAATGTATTTGTGGTGACGCGTAACTGTCAACACGTGGATTAGCCTACTAGCGGTGCATGTTTTATGATAGGAACCTACACATGATTAAATTCTCAAAGAACAAAGACAAGAGAATATGTTTATAACTGACCTAGCTCTGTCAGAGGGTCTCACGTCCATCAACCCCAAAGACTCGATCGTAGGACACAGACACAGAGGTAATGTTTACATTTGACATCCATCATTTTTCGGATATTTTTTCCCGTTTCTTTATACAATTGTTAACTTTTAAAATGATTGTAACATATATAAATATAAAACATATATGTATTGTTTACATTTTCCCAAAATTCTATGACAAACAACAATATACACGTAATGGTGTGTCAAAATGTAAACAAAGCCATGTGTTTCTTTTAAAAAAAGTAGTCCCTTTACGGTACATTGAACATTTTCATACGCAAGTTCAAAGTTCAATGTTACCATGCAGTTATGGTAAACAAAATCGGCTAGTACTTACGTATAGTGATCAAGCCTAGCAAGTGTAAAATATAAACACACTAGTGTAAGAGCAATTGGAGTAGTATACACTGGCAAGGGCCAAGGGCCAACACGTCCGACTACAATGTGTAATGGCGGACAGCAAGCCAGTTTGAACATTTCAGATACACTACAGCGGGCTTTTCTGGCATATCACAGTAAAACCAACTAATATAATTACCATTAGAACTGGTTCTTTCCGATAGATAAGCAAATTTAAATGAACTCTTGAGACTAAATTATCTCTTTAAAGTGCTACACACAACATGGTAATACTATGTCCATTAAATGATCAATACCACGGGGGTAGCATGTCCTATTGTAGAGGTAATAGGCTGGGGTGGGGAATTATGACCTAAGAAGTGGTGATATTTGCCATTGAAAAATTACTCTTGGACTACTTATTATAGTGCATTTTCCTCTGTTTACATCAATCAACGAGTGTAAGCACGTGACCAACTTTAATTTGCTAGCTGTAAACATGGCGACACAGTGTCAGAGTTGGTTAAGGCGAGTGTGTCAAAAAAATCAAACAACAGAGGGTTTAGATCTTATTAAATTCAATCTGATGATAGAAATATACCACAAGAAACGAAATATCATACATATACTGTATATGTAGGTGAATCTAAAAACAAATCATAGCGACTAGTGTTTACAACGTGTAATGTATCTATCAGTTAGGTTCGATTACTTGTGTGTAACGGAGCTGCGTGTGTTAAATAACATAGTGAATAAACATGGCTGTTCGATGTACATGGTTGTTGCTGCATTGTATGGGCTATATAAGCCATTAACCCACGTAACATGGTGCCAGATGCGGTTCAATGAGTGGTAAGAAGATTGACATTCATAAACATTCATTTAATTATGAAAAAAATACGCAAACGGGCAAGAAAATGAACTTTTTTCCCTGATGACGTGAAAACATGCTTTAACCATTTCCCGCCATTTTACAGGTGTAGCCAATATTTGTAATGAGTGATTTACGTGAGGATAATTTACTGCTTTATCACATTACCTCAAGACAGTGAATTGGAGAGGATGGCCAGATCAGCGAGACCAAATACCGAAGTACTAGCATACATACTTCACGTTTCGAGATGAATTAATTATTCAAAATGGGCTTATCTACAAGGGCGATAGAGTTGTCGTTCCTGAATCTGAGAGAATGGATTCATTGAAACCTCGCATTCACATATCGGTATCCAGGGATGTATTCGTCGGATACGCGAATGATTGTACTGGCCAGGAATGTACAATGATATTGAACAGTTTGTAAACAAATGTGATATTTATAATTCTCACGGAGCTTCTCAGCAAAAGGAACCATTGATTAGTCACGAAATCTCAAACAGGCCATGGCAAAAGGTAGGAATAAATATTTCTATGCCTCATCAACGATTTTCTTATCACTGTTGACTACTTTTCCAACTATTTTGAGGTTGACCGTCTTCATGATAAAACTGCGAAAGAAGTCATTGGAATGTTAAAACCTCCCCTGGCAAGACATGGCATACCAGATTCTGTCATGACTGATAATGGACAACAATTTGGATCAGCTGAATTCAGCATGTTCGCAGAGATATATGGTATTGAGCACCTCACCAGCTCCCAGATTTATCCTCAGTCAAATGGAAAAGTGGAGAAGGCAGTCCATGCGGCAAAACGTATAATGAAAACGATTGTTCAGCTGGAAAACAAAAACACAGCTACCTACAGCCTCCCAGTTATTCCAGCTATTGGAGCATCAAGTTCCACATAACGTACGAGATCAGCTAGTGCGTAATAAGGCTAAACAAGCTTACTATTTTGACAGAGGTTCAAAGGAACGTCCATCTTTGAAATGTTTTGACACGGTTTGTATCAAGCCACATGGACATCATAAGCAAGAGGAGAAGGCAGTTGTTGAGAATCAGTTCGCTTATACATATATAATATGCGCACGAAACAGGAGCTCTCAAATCACTGTGACCTAGCTTAAGACACAGCCAAATATGCATTTTTAATCGTCACTACAAGTACATTGTATTGATTCTCTTTTCATTCCGGTAGTATAAAAATATTTATACATGAATTATTTTTTTATAACATTAGATAACAAGAGGACATAAATTGTACAAATGGTTAGATATACATGTAGTTCAACAGAGACAATAGAGATATCATCCTAAACATTTATCAGGTAGTTGCAGAAATACATGTATACTGTGTGACTTTGGAAAAGATAAATCATATCCGTTACTATCTTCATGTAAATCTATGTCACCAGAAGTGGGCAAGTCCATATTAAAAAAAAGATCACTGCATTGTTGCTATTGACAAAGTATATTATTTTAATTTTCTAGAATTACAATTTAAGAATATAGGAGAAATATGTCGTCCAGCAGGATTTTCATTATTCATTTTAGCTTTAAATATACCTAGCAATGGTGCTAAACTTATATCAGGATAAAGTGTGTTCCAAATTCGCATGACATCAGGAAAGAAGCTATTGCCAAAATTGACCTAAACGGGGAAGAACCTACACTGTATGTTACCTATGTTATGTACAGGTTATGATAGTAGAAATATGTACATTCATACAAGTACATAACTATATATAGATAACAAGATGTTGTTAACATAGTATTACTTTATTCAGTCAAAATACATTAACTGACATAAGTTTGACGTTCTGTCAATAATAATTAACACAAGCATAGTGTTTTGATGTAAATAAATAGAATTCTATGAAGATAGTGTTGGTATGCGACACGTCAATCTCCTACACGTACATGTGCCGTGGTCGAAGCAGATACATATAGATCTACATAAATGTACATGTGTATTATGAAGACACAGTATTTACATATTAAAAATAAATTGATCTATTTCGCTTAAAACGGCAACTTTTAAGTGCTAGAATATTAAATTAAAAACGTTTACAAACAAATAAGATATGTAGACGTTACATTTGTACCTGTCAAATTACAGTCAACAGTAGACCAGGGTGTATATGTAAAGTACTATCTACAAAATGTACGCGTAAATTGTATTACGGCGATATCATTATACTGCCATTATCACGTTACCGGCGACTTTGAGTCGGTAGTTTTTGCACTAAATTTAACTTGACAGTTAACAATATTCTTTCATGTGGTTTAAGCAACAGTTCAATATCCAAACGTAACTCACATATACCTCTAACGTTTCGTAATTAACGTGTTTTACGCGAAAGATCGGCTGCCGTTTACTACCATACAATGCTCTGTCCATGTAAACCGGAAGTTGCTTTACTCCGGGCGCCACTATCGCTTTACAAAGGGCGATAACTAAAAACAAGTTATGTGGATACGTCTATACATACATAGGTGAACACCATGGCTACATGTTGGTAGATCCGGCCTACGGCTTCCATTTGCCGAAGGGTTTATTTATCTATTCTCATTGTCCCATATTACTGTTCGTATCCTGTTATGAAATTGTGTTCGTTTTGTGTGTCTTGATAAAGGGGTTGATCGCCTCGTACATTGACTTTTTTGTCCACACGGTAAGAATTACTGCTTTGTCCCAGATTTAGCATTTGAAGTAATTCATATCCTACATACCTACATTTGATGGGATCCCGTGTAATCTGGAAAATCCTGTTGATATTACTTCTTTGACAAATAGTATCAAGGGTATGAACTCTACGGTAGAGAAAACGCAAGATATATTTTTAATCCATGATTGACCAAGATATGGTACCGGACTGATGAACAGAGAAATATACCAAAACTGGGTATATAACCAAGTCAAAATCACAAAATATACGCATTAGTTCAGCAACAATCTCCTATGGAGTGGTTATGTCACGTACTTTGCAGAAACCCCACTTAAACATCGTGTACATTTTTTGTAACTCACTTACTTAAATCATCACCGCCATGTTTACTACTTTTCCGGAACTCTTCTCGATTTTACTGTAGACTGGTTACCTGCCTTAGTACCAATTCTCTCCGCAAGGCTGCACTCAAAAATACTATTTTCGGAGCGAAGTCTAGTGGAGAGTAGAAAAACTACGACAGGCAATCCAGTCTAGATTTTACTGATATTGTAATTTGCATAATGCATCCACGATATGTAAAATCGAGAAGCGTTCAGAATAAAAATATATTTCATTAATATTAGAAGCGGAAGATCCTGACATATTTGTATAAAGAAGGATGAGCCGATGCTTTACACCTTATATATGTAACAAGTTTGTCCCATCCCTGTCCAGAAGGAGTTTATACTGTGATCATTCTCAGCCCCGTGATAAATGAAGCTGCCTCTAATTAGATATAATCAAGAAAAATGACTCTTATTGTCTATTTGAATATTTACGAAAAACGACGAACAGCTGCTTATCTAATACAGCCCTCTAAACATTCTCCACTTAAAAATAAAATGTATCTATAATCATTCTAAAATATCACTCTCGTATGTTTATTTATGGCATCGTATTTATTTCAATCGTATGTAAATTTATCTTAGAAATGTTCTTTTCTCATAAACTTATCTCTTCAGGCATAATATGCTATTTAAACAACATCTTTATAAGAAACCCATATATTTCAGTAAGATAATTAAGAAATAAACATTAAACGAACCCAGAGATGGTTGAGAACTTGCCACAGGCAACATGTAAAATATCAGACCTATTTCAACAGTTTAATCGTACTCGGAAATCTGGTCTATCTACGTAAGGAGCGCTGTGTGCACAAGAGATTTCCAATACTCTACTTCACAAATAGTGACAAGGGGACCAATTCGTTGACGGATCGTGTGTTGTCAGTTGACAAAATGAAGGTCAGGAAAAATTACCTCTTATTATAACAATATATTTCACCTGCTTGAAATAAGATATTTTATGCTGTTTATTTATTTTTTTAATTTTTAATAGACTTCGATAATTAATGTTTGATAGTTATTTTTTATATCATATACTTTCTTATAACTATATATGTTAAATAACAGTTTCCCAATTTACTTTCTTTAATGACTCACATTTGGTAAATTATAATAAAACGAATTTAGCCACGATTACATTTATTTGTAAAAACTATACACTATCATATATTTACCGTTAACAGTTTGTAGAAATTGTAAGCTATTTCGTCAATTTATGTGATTTGTTGCTGAATCTATTCTTAATTTCGTGTTTCATTGAAGTCATTCGCGGAGTATATTTGTTTCGTCTATCATTACGAATGGTTTATTTATTCACATCGGGAAATAACATATCAAAATATCTAGATCAGTCTAACTGTGGTATACACTGAAACATCCCTATAGTAGGTATATAACCTACTATATGTAGGTAAATAACACTTGTGGGTTCCGTTTTAGCAATGTAATATTTTTATTTATTGTTTCATTCCGCAAACTAAAGATTGTCGCAGGGTTTTCTATCGCCGTTACCATTGTTGGATTCGTTGGTGTCACTGCGTTAGTTAGCCAACAAGAAGAAACTGAAGACTGCGGTACCATATACGTAGACAAATCGAAACAAAAGAAAAAGGATTACATATTCGAAGCCCCGAGGACTGCGTTTTATTTCAGTCTGTGGTAAGTGTAAAAATATCATTTGAAGTTAAAATAAAACGTTCTGTAATTACCTGTATCTACATGTTGTATAGCCTACTATTTATACAAACCTCTATAATTACCTGTATCTTGATGTTGTGTAACCTACTATTTATACAAACACCTGTAATTACCCGTACCTAGATTTTGTGTAAATTATTATTTATACAAACACATGTAATTACCTGTACATAAATGTTGTGTAACCTACTATTTATACAAATCCCTGTAATTACCTGTATCTAGACGATGTGTAACATACTATTTATACAAACAATTGTAATTACCTCTGCCTAAATGTTGTGTAACCTACTATTTATACAAACCCCTGTAATTACCTGTAACTTGATGTTGTGTAACCTACTATTTATACAAATCCCTGTAATTACCCGTATCTACATGTTGTGTAACCTACGGTGTACTATTTATACAAACCTCTATCATTACTTGTACCTAGATGACATGTAACCTACCTTTTATACAAACCTCTATAATTTCCTGTATCTAGATGTTGTGAAACCTACTATTTATACAAACAATTGCAATAAACTGTATCTAGATGTTGTGTAACCTAACTACTTTTTATACAAACCCCTTTAATTACCTGTGCCTACATGTTGTGTAACCTACTATTTATACAAATCCCTGTAATTACCCGTATCTCCATGTTGTGTAACCTACGATGTACTATTTATACAAACCTCTATATTTACTTGTACCTAGATGATATGTCACCTACCTTTTATACAAACCTCTATAATTACCTGTATCTAGATGTTGTGAAACCTACTATTTATACAAACAATTGTAATAAACTGTATCTAGATGTTGTGTAACCTAACTACTTTTTATACAAACTCCTGTAATTACCCGTACCTAGATTTTGTGTAAATTACTATTTATACAAACACATGTAATTACCTGTACCTAAATGTTGTGTAACCTACTATTTATACAAACCCCTGTAATTACCCGTACCTAGACAATATGTAACCTACTATTGATACAAACAATTGTAATTACCTCTGCCTAGATGTTGTATAACCTACTTTTTATACAAACCCCTATAATTACCCGTATCTCCATGTTGTGTAACCTACGATGTACTATTTATACAAACCTCTATATTTACTTGTACCTAGATGATATGTAACCTACTATTTATACAAACCTCTATAATTACCTGTATCTAGATGTTGTGTAACCTACTATTTATACAAACCTCTGTAATTACCTGTATCTAGATGTTGTGTAACCTACTATTTATACAAACACATGTAATTACCTGTACCTAAATGTTGTGTAACCTACTATTTATACAAACCCCTGTAATTACCCGTACCTAGATGTTGTGTAACCTACTATTTATACAAACCCCTGTAATTACCTGTATCTAGATGTTGTGTAACCTACTATTTATACAAGCCTTATAATTACCCGTATCTTGATGTTGTGTAACCCACTATTTATACACACCACTATAATTACCTGTACCTAGATGTTGTGTAACTTTCTATTTATACAAACCTCTGTAATTACCTGTATCTAGATGTTGTGTAACATACTATTGATACAAACCAACTATTTATACAAACCCCTATAATTACTTGTATCTATATGTTGTGTAACCTAACTACTATTTATACAAACCCCTGTAATTACCTGTACCTAGATGTTATGTAACCTACTATTTATATAAACCCCTGTAATTACCTATATCTAGATGTTGTGTAACCTTCTATTGATACAAACCCCTGTAATTACCTGTATCTACATGTTGTGTAACCTACTATTTATACAAACCTCTATAATTACCTGTACCTAGATGTTGTGTAACCTGACTACTTTTTATACAAACCCCTGTAATTACCTGTATCTTGATGTTGTGTAACCTATTATTTATACAGACCCCTGTAATTACTTGTACCTAGATGTTTTGTAGCCTTACTATTTATACAAACCCCTGTAATTACCTGTATGTAGATGTTGTGTAACCTACTATATATACAAGCCTAATAATTTCCCGTATCTTGATGTTGTGTAACCTACTATTTATACAAACCCCTGTAATTAACTGTACCAAGATGTTGTGTTACCAACTATATATACAAACCTCTATAATTACCTGTATCTAGTTGTTGTGTAACCTAAATACTGTTTATACAAACCTCTGTAATTACCTGTATCAAGATGTTGTGTAACCTACTATTTATACAAGCCTTATAATTACCCGTATCTTGATGCTGCGTAACCCACTATTTATACAAACCCCTGTAATTACCTGTACCTAGATGTTGTGTAACCTACTATTTATACAAACAATTGTAATTACCTGTACCTAGATATTGTGTAATCTACTTTTTATAAAAACCCCTATAATTACTTGAATCTAGATGTTGTGTAACCTAACTACTATTTATACAAACCCCAGTAATTACCTGTATCAAGATGTTGTGTAACTTACTATTTATACAAACCCCTGTAATTACCTGTACCTAGATGTTGTGTAACCTACTATTTATACAAACCCCTGTAATTACCTGTATCTAGATGTTGTGTAACCTATTATTTATACAAACCCCTATAATTACTTGTATCTAGATGTTGTGTAACCTACTATTGATACAAACCCCTGTAGTTACCTGTATCAAGATGTTGTGTAACCTACTATTTATACAAACACCTGTAATTACCTGTACCTAGATGTTGTGTAACCTACTATTTATACAAAACCCTGTAATTACCTGTACCTAGATGTTGTGTAACCTACTATTTATACAAACCCCTGTAATTACCTGTATCTAGATGTTGTGTAATCTACTACTTATACAAGCCTTATAATTTCCCGTATCTTGATGTTGTGTAACCCATTATTTATACAAACCCCTATAATTACTTGTATCTAGATCATGTGTAACCTACTATTTATACAAACCTCTATAATTACCTGTACCTAGATGTTGTGTAACTTTCTATTTATACAAACCCCTGTAATTACCTGTATCTAGATGTTGTGTAACCTACTATTTATACAAACCCCTGTAATTACCTGTATCTAGATGTTGTGTAACCTACTATTTATACAAACCCCTGTAATTACCTGTATCTTGATGTTGTGTAACCTACTATTTATACAAACCCCTGTAATTACCTGTACCTAGATGTTGTGTAACCTACTATTTATACAAACACCTGTAATTACCTGTACCTAGATGTTGTGTAACCTACTATTTATACAAAAAATTGTAATTACCCGTACCTAGATGTTGTGTAACCTACTATTATACAAACCTGTATAATTACCCGTATCTTGACTTTGTGTAACCAACAATTTATACAAACCCCTGTAATTACCTCTATTTAGATGTTGCATAACATACTAATGATACAAACCCCGGTAATTACCTGTATCTAGATGTTGTGTAACCTACTATTTATACAAACCCCTATAATTACTTGTATCTAGATGTTGTGTAACCTAACTACTATTTATACAAACACCTGTAATTACCTGTATCAAGATGTTGTGTAACCTACTATTTATACAAACCCCTGTAATTACCCGTACCTAGATGTTGTGTAACCTACTATTTATACAAACCCCTGTAATTACCTGTATCTAGATGTTGTGTAACCCACTATTTATACAAACCCCTGTAATTATCTGAATCTAGATTTTGTGTAACCTACCATTTATACAAGTCTTATAATTACCTTATCTAGATGTTGTGTTACCAAGTATTTATACAAACCCCTGTAATTACCTGTATCCTGATGTTGTGTAACCTACTATTTATACAAACACCTGTAATTACCTGTACCTAGATGTTGTGTAACCTACTATTTATACAAACACCTGTAATTACCTGTACCTTGATGTTGTGTAACCTACTATTGATACAAACACATGTAATTACCTGTACCTAGATGTTGTGTAACCTACTATTGATACAAACCCCTATAATTACTTGAATCTAGATGTTGTGTAACCTACTACTTATACAAACACATGCAATTACCTGTACCTAGATGTTGTGTAACCTACTACTTATACAAACCCCTATAATTACTTGTACCTAGATGTTGTGTAACCTACTATTGATACAAACACATATAATTACCTGTATCAAGATGTTGTGTTACAAAGTATTTATACACACCTCTGTAATTACCTGTATCCTGATGTTGTGTAACCTACTATTTATACAATCACCTGTTATTACCTGTACCTGATGTTGTGTAACCTACTATTTATACAAACACCTGTAATTACCTGTATCCTGATGTTGTGTAACCTACTATTTATACAAACCCCTATAATTACCCGTATCTAAATGTTGTGTAATCTACTATTTATACAAACACCTGTAATTACCTGTATCTAGATGTTGTGTAACCTACTATTTATACAAACACCTGTAATTACCTGTATCTAGATGTTGTGTAACCTACTATTTATACAAACCCCTATAATTACCTGTACCTAGATGTTGTGTAACCTACTATTTATACAAACCCCTGTAATTACCTGTATCTAGATGTTGTGTAACCTACTATTTATACAAACCCCTGTAATTACCTGTACCTAGATGTTGTGTAACCTACTATTTATACAAACAATTGTAATTACCTGTACCTAGATGTTGTGTAACCTACTATTTATACAAACCCCTGTAATTACCTGTATCTAGATGTTGTGTAACCTACTATTTATACAAACAATTATAATTACCTGTACCTAGATGTTTTGTAACCTACTATTTATACAAAACCCTGTAATTACCTGTATCTAGATGTTGTGTAACCTACTATTTATACAAACCCCTGTAATTACCTGTACCCAGATGTTGTGTAACCTACTATTTATACAAACCCCTGTAATTACCTGTATCAAGATGTTGTGTAACCCACTATTTATACAAACCCCTATAATTACCTGTGTCTAGATGTTGAGTAACCTACTATTCATACAAACCCCTGTATTTACCTGTATGTAGACATTACATAACCTCATATTTATAGCTAGGTTAGGTATGTATCGAATATGCAAGATAGAGAAAGCTAGATGTATCAAGCATAATTACATATATTAGTTCAGAGAGATTATACCATGTGATTTTCTGTTTGCTACTACATCACAATATTTCTTTGACAGAATGAAATAGGAGATTCGAAAACACAATTCAGTTGATACACATTTCATGACTATGAATGTTTTATTCAACATATATATATATATAAACAAAACATAAATATTCGGAATTCCGTTCTTCCTCCCTCTAGTTGTTCTATATATAACGAAACAAGATCGATAACCGGTGTCAAGACACATACAACAAATCGGTTGATGTTTAAAGGTCCTGGGTTTGAATCCCGTTTCATTTCACAAGTATCATACTGTTGAAGATCAAATTATTTAACAAGTTTGATAGATTTCTGAATACCTAGTCATGAGCATGAAATTATGTTTATCACATAATTAGTATTTACATGTATAAAAATAAATGCAAAACTTATAGTCCGTTTCAATACAACTGACAAGAGAGTAGAAATCTATTTTAATTATGACGTCATTGATTGACGTCATTATCAACGACGTCATAATAGTTTTATTACACATGTGTGTTGTACGATATTTATGCCATGTATGTATGTCATGTCAGCGATTGCATATTTAACAGCTTAGGAATATTGAACAGCTAAGGTATTTTCCAAATGGAACAATGAATCACAACATACACACTGGTTGTAGGAAATATACACATTTGTCGTACGATTAAGTTTCCTTTTCATTTTGATTCTAGGACACATATGACCGAAAGCCTATCGAATCACCCGAGCGCGAACGACTATATAGAACGGCTGTCAAAAGTGGAGAAGATCGACCGACATTTACCTGCGTAAGTAATCAGTAACACTAAGTACTTGTTCGTATGTTAATTAACGCCGCATAGCGTGTAAGATTAGCACTCTAGGGCTATTTCTTCTCATACAATATAGTTTTAAGTAAGAATTATAGTATACATTCGTATTAGATTCATTATATGTACATGATGTAAATTAAGGATGTATTCCTCTGAGAAGTCAAAAAAAAATTGTATTATTTTTTTCTCTCTCGCTACAGCTAAACATGCCGGCGCAGTGATGATTTAAGTAAAAGCAATTTAAGTAAAAATGGTAAAACTGTGGCTCTACTCAAAGCGAAAAAGACACGATTTCAAAATGGTCGCCAAATGTGCCAATTTTCAAAATCCCTGTATAAAAAAATCTACTAAAAATAGAAATGAAACTTTTGGAAAAAATGCAACTGGCAACTTGCTACAGATATTGATAAATCTCAGAACTATTTTGATCTTTATCTAAACGAGACTTCAACGGGACTGAAACTTCAGAAGAATACATCCTTAAAGAACATGTGTTTCATTAATAGGATGGCTGATTTTTGTACATGAGGATGTAATCGAACGAGCATCGAAGGTAATCTAAGAGTCCATTCCCATCATAATTATCCTGTGTACATCTTGATATTTTGTTGTGTGTCTACAATATAGAAATCAGTTTTACATATTTTTGGTTGTAAGTTATTTCAATGAAATTATTTACTCACTTGCGTGTGAGCTTCGGTAAGAACAACACTAGGCCATTGGAATACATATATGTATATATATCTATCTCATTTAACATTTTAGGGGAATGCCTGTTTGCCAACATGACACGAAGTTGATATACGGATATTACAAACTTCAGGGGAAGGTTCTCTGTCTGGTTGTTGAACCGCTCATTCAGCATATCGAACACGTAACCTGTGAACAGTAAGTAGAGGACAACCTGCGATAACATCTGAAATGAACGACGACGCCACGGTGCATAAAATTAGTATCAATTCTCACCTTCTCTTATCGATTTGAACATGATAATCGATGACAATATCTGACAAATCTCTTAAATCAAACTGTGAAAGTTCAAAGCGGTGAAAACGACGTTCGACAGTCTGACATGACGACAATCGTGATTGACTGTTGAGGAATGTGTTTTCGCGTCAAACGTCAACCTGTGACGCCAGGAAATCGTCACTGAATAAAATGTCGATTGTACAACTCAACAAACAATTTTATATGTTTCCTTTCGTCAATAATCTATATAAATCATATGTTTTGAGGAATTAGAATATAAAACAAATCATTTAAAGCATGTGTGATTCTTTATAAAGGTCCGCAGAATTTACACACCGTGATAATAATTGTTACTATGTTTTATGTACGCTTAGATGAAAACATAATGAAGTCACTTATAACTACTAATATCAATGTACAAAATATGATGTAAAATGAAATTGAAGACAAGAGCCTTCTTTGTTTGACCATGTGTATGCATTCCTCACTGTAGACGTTATTTATTTAAACTTATATTATTATACTTCGTAAACTTAAGATCTGTACATCGTACGTATTGAAAATATCATAATCTTGATAAATTTATATGGAGAATAACATATCGAATGATCTTCTTGATTGGTGAGTATAGAAATTATAGAATATATAATTTACATTATTTTAAATATCATTTTGGTAATATGAATATAAATATCATCATGTATGATCTCAGATTTATGTTTTCTCAGGGAGCAATGCTGTAACAATGCCTCGAGGTGTATGGAATCTGGGATAGTGCGACAAAGGCTCCTTGTGTACTGTAACTTCCTGTATAATGATATGTTTAGCTCCATTGATATAATCAATGATGATCCGGACCTTTGTGACGTCGAAGCTCTCATCGAGGATCACAAAAATGGAGCGCCAGATAAGCGCGATGTCCCTCCTCCGGAGTCTGGCTACTTCGCGTTCAAGTTTATAGAGACGCCGTCCACCTGTTCCTGTGGCCTATGTAATGGCCTTTAACTACATTGTGCCCATAACAAAACTTTCACGCATGATATAGATTGGAATATACAGATAATGTAATTTTTAAAAAGTCTGAAAAATAGCTCCGGCAAGCTTTTATTAGTCAATTTAGGTCACAGAAACATTCGAGGTCTGATGTTCTATATTATTTAGAAAGCGATATTTTGTAGGTGGCGACATATGTTAGCCACTACTATAAAACATATCAAGAATTCCTGATTATAATCATTTTTCTGAAGTGTTGGTAAACCGCCTAGATTGTCTTGATTTCTGAAGATATAAAGCGTTGAATAAACACTACGGCGATTCTATCAGATTTGTCGTCCTTTTTTCGCTTCAAACAAGTAGAAGGTATGTCCGGCTATCAAATTTAATACGATTGTTACCAAAATAAAAAAAAAATAAAATAAAAAAATATCAACATATGACGTTTCGTAATACATATTTTTTCCAGCTAACGTATAAATTATAATTCATTTGAAAAAAGAGGGGTATGCCTGTTAATTACATAGAACGCATTAAATGACAACTTCTATGGCCCATTTTATTACTTGCAAATTACATAGTAAATCCTATTCAGACAAAATTTTATTGTGTTAATCAATATGTTCCACTTTCAAATAATCAGCATTTAAGATCATAACTGAAAATAGTGTTGCAAAAAACATAGAACAATTTGGGTTTTTCATTCCGGTAGACGCATGCACGCACCAAAAATTCGCATTGCGTCATTACGTCATTGCGTCAGTTAGAACGGCGTCATGAAACATGTTCTAGATATAACTACACCAACGTGAGTTATAGGAGAATTATGATCTCATAAATTCCCTTTTTTGTTATAACGCAAAAGCCTTCACCGATATTTTGAGATTATTTTACGCCTATATTTGTGACTCATCTCGATTTGTGATCGTGTGGAAGATGATTAGTAAGTCATGGAAAAGTTTGACGTTTTACTTCTCAGAGATACTTATTAATAAACGTTATTCACAAAATATCTTTTGGTTTCTGAAGTCATAGATAAAAAAACAACCGGGCGAATATTCTTTTCCATAGAAGAGAGCTTCTATGAAGATTGTACTTTCATTGTTTGTCTAAAACCCCCAACGATATTGAGAGGAATGCTTATAATTGAATTTAGATAACTCAATCAGGTACTAATTAGGCATAAATTTCCGTGATTTTACTTACTTTTACAATAATTCAAATTGAGATGAGTTACATTGATATCTTATCCAATAGTTTAGTTTGGCAAATAATTGTGCCGTTTTTTAAAATATCCTGCGAAAACGTTTTGTATATATGACGTTATAATACTTTTACGTACAATTCATAAAAAACATAGCCTCAAAGATCTAACCAAATGAAATAATTGTAACATAGGAAATATGATGATTTTATATTAACAGGTTATAAAGTTATATATTCAAATATTGTTGTTGAAAAAATCATCATTTATCTAAGTATCATTTCTATTTTCAAAATGGCGAAATTTATGACATAATGCATGAAGATATAGATAGTGACACTGGGGATTACAGTGCTTAGGTTACAGCATTCCGTATTGCGCAAAATATTAAATTTGCTAGTATTTTTAATATCATGTCATATAAGAGACAGTCTACGTTAAAATTAGCTGTTATTTTTCAAGATCAGTCTTGCCATTCAATCAATACTTCTGTTCTGTTAACATGCGTTATAATTATTTGCGTCTTTTTCCATGCACCACAAGCAGGCATTTTTTGTCATCAATTTCATGCACAAGAACAAACAAGAAAACATCTTTAAGTATGCTTATCATTTAATACTACGAAGAATAGCGATATGGATAGAAGAATACACTAATGTTAAATTATAATATAAGAAGGTTTATAGATAGAGCTAGTTGTCAATCAATACATATATTTATAGGTAGAATATCCATATCCGGTCCGGGTCCAACACCTCACAGACGACCTATATATTAACCTGTAAGACAATAGGTATTATAGTAGATTTTGTATGTATTGGGGATGGCAAATGTTCCATTCAAATTATCATCAAGGGAATGCTTTTGGTTGAAGGAAAAACATCGAGGAACATGTACTGAACAATTGCAAATACACACTTATCGTGGATGTGATATATTGATTTAAAACAAAGCCTCTCACAAAGAATTAGGATCATATGATCTAGTGCTGAAAAAAGTAATCTCGTCCTAGTCCCTCGATATAATTTTCCTTATGTTATTATTGGTTTTAAGACAATTTTATTTTTTGTTTTGTTTCGGAAAGGTAAAGGACCTTTTAATCTAAGAAACAATTTTTATCATAAGAAAAAACATAAAACGGAAAACATCTGAAATCATTAACGTGGTAACGTTTAGCTCTCCAAATGAAACTCGTTGAAACTCTTGTAACCATTTTTACCGTTACACATATTAAAAGGTCAATGCTAGTGTTTCCTTGATATATTAATATGTATCAATGCATTATTAAATAAGACGTTAAGACATTCTTACACAACTACAAAGATACAAGACCACATGGCGAGGGTTTATTCTATAGTATTGGTATTTACTTACATCTTCCTGATGTGATTTCTAAATCGTCTACAGCAATATCACTTCGATAGCCATATCCGCGATTGCCTTTCAACATTACCTAAAGTATTAAAAAAAATGTAAGCATCTACAGTACAGTGAACTGCTTCTGTAACAGACTGTTACCCTGTTACGTCAGCGAATGAAAAAGTAAAGCGTTACTTTTACTCTAAGTATAATCATTTGCCTGGGTAATTTCGCTTCCATATCTCTACCTATGATTATTTTAAATAATCAATTCTTCCGAAGAAAGTATGGCATGGACGTGTACTTACCTCCCATATTATGACTGTAGAGGTCAACTACGTTGAGAGCATCTTGCGTTAACAATCATGCTCCAACTCATTCACGTCGAAGATAACATAACATATGATGACAAGAAGGATAGGGATATTGTAACCGACCTAATATGCCGTGGATAATGCAACACTTTTGGATTATGAGGGTAGACTATTCATATCATAAATATCCAAATATGAAAGGGCATTTTTTCCCTCATACCTCTGTGCTATTATTACATATATTAAGAGAGAAAGTTCAGCAAAGATATCCTGGAATCAAAAGAATTGAAAAATGCAACAAAAATGAAAAATGTGACGTCATAGGATTACAATTTGAATATTGTATAAAAACGTAAAACTTATCTTGATATACGGTGAACTAATGAGCAGCGAAATGCAATGCAACACAGATACGACATAGTTTAATTGAATATGTATTCATAATGATACCAACTGATCCAAAAATTATAAGGTTTGTTGCAAACATTAATGATAAAATATAATGCTAATAATAAGCAATTGCAAAATAAATATAATAATCAAGTTACTGTCTCTAAATATAACATCCCTAAATATCACTAAACACACGTTTTGCAATTTTAAAACAAACATGAACATATCTGTTGTATTAGTGGGTGCAATTATTAGGTCCTCATTTTATTTAATTATGATCTTAATCTGATTTAATCTCGGACTATGTCCTTGGTCAATATTTTTCTTTGGTCGATATAACGCCGTATCGACCTCATCAAAATGCTATATTTGTATAATCTTTACATAATTAATTTTTGTTTGTAAAAAGCCTTTCAATTAGCTTTACAAATTATGTTATTAGCCCACAACATATGTAGAAGGACGTCGATGTTGATAACATCTTTTTTAATTTTATTACATATAGCAGCGTAATAATATCTATGAGAATTTTTTTTGAATCATCAATAAAAGCGGAATTACAGTTTGAAAGTTAAGATTTTAAGGATTAACTTATACATGTATATATATCATTTTATGAAGCTATAACGCAAAAGTACAAATCTTTTTTTATAATGAGAGTACAATCAGATGTTTGTGTTATATCTCTATACATAATCGTCATAAGATAAAAGATACTCTATCCTAGTTTATCGTTTTCAATTTAGAAATGGACAGGTGGAAATCTTGATAGTAATACACATACCAAAAATGTACAATCATATAAAGGAAGTGCATTATCATATAACGGAAGTGTACACATATATAACGTAGGTGTAAAATCATATAACGGAAGTGTACAATCATATAACGAAAGTGTACAATCATATAACGAACTGTACACACATATAAGGAAAGTATATAAACACATAACGGAAGTGTACAATCATATAATGAAAATGTACAATCATATAACGGAAATTTACACTCATATAACGGAAGTGTACAATCATATAACGGAAATTTACACTCATATAACGGAAGTGTACAATCATATAACGAAAGTGTACAATCATATTTAAGTGCAATATTATTTGTAACCAAACGTGTATAATATGGAAATAAAATAATGATGAAATCAATACAACTACGAAAATACGATATAAAAGTTGTATATTGATGTTGATTATCAGACTCTTTCATACGTGGATATGAAGGATAGGGATATTCTACCCGAGGGTCACAAAATGTTATAAAACCCGAGGTTTGCTGAGGGTTTTACAACATTTTGTGATCCCGAGGGTAGAATATCCCTATCCTTCATATCCATAAATGAAAGAATATTTTTCCCTCATACATCGACGTTTTCTTGCAATTTAATTTCTATTAATTTCCGCCATTTTGAAATAAAATCGAAAAAAACATGCCTGCAAATCAAATCTCCATACACAAAAATACGTGATATTTTCAACGCAGATCCAGTTGTCTGTATCTTTTAAAGTAGGTACAGCTAAATTTCAAAAAGAAATTGTTAAAATTGTGCCAAGAAAATAGAAATTAAGTTGACGCTGTGACGTCACGAGGCTTTATGGCATGTGTAGCTATGCAATACAGCTTAGGGTGACATGGGTGTATTGCCCTAGACCAGCAAGTATTACACGTGTAGGTATGAGAGAAAATAAATTATACCATGATGATGTTGTCTATTGTCATACTGATGCTTTCGAAAAGTATATTGATGTTTTCCATTAAAAAATGTATCAGTTGCAGTAGAAATTCGATGGCTTTAAACCAAACTATCAAATAAAGAACACATTAACTCCCAATGCATGAAAACTGCTTTGCCTGAAACCTACCGATCGGACCGTCCAATCAAAATCGTCACCATCTACTTGGTCCATAAAGCAAACTTCTCCGACTTCAAAGGTACAACTGATGGAGGTGGCTGAGAAAATTATTTGTTAAGGATGTATTCTTCTGAGGTTTCAGTCCCGTTGAAGTATTTCGTGAAGTGATACGCTTTTGTCACTTTATTTTTACATTTAATGGTAATATGATCACTTTTATTTTTTACTCTAAAATACTGAAAAATAACAGATATGCAAATGGGGCATAAAAGTAAGCACACTGACCTCCCATTTCTCTGCCTAATTTAGAAAGAACAACACATTCCCTATTGATATGCAAAATATTAACAAAAGTTTAATACCACAACTGTTTCTATAAAGGGTTAAATTTGGCAAAAATGGCTGAAAATGGTGTATTTTGTAGCTCTAAATTAAGGGGTAGGGGTAGCATATGTTGTTATTCTGAGAAAAATATGAGTCTTATTAATCAAAACTTGTATATTTTTAAAGAAGATTACAGAAAAATAAATTCTTCAAACTTCCATACATATCAAACATCTCATTAGGAAATTATGGCTTTAAACTCTTGTGTATATGGTCAAAACGGCCAAAACGGCAAAAACCCCAAAAAATCTAAGATTTTGTCAACTTGGTATCTTTGAGTGACAATAGCTCAAAAACAAGCACACCAACATATGATTTTTCTTCCATTTTCTTGTATGGTATGAACTCCTATTTCCAAAAATCTATATGAGAAAAAAAGTTTAATACAAGAAATTGTTTACTTCTCAGAGGTGTACATCCTTAAGGTCGATTACAGGTTACAGTTTATTGTAAGCATTTATTTCAAAGAAACACTATCATTACTTACTTAACCGCTAGGTATAAAATAAGTATGTTTCTATATACATATATCGTTCTATAGGTCACTATCTTCAACCATTGTGCATCGATTAACCATCTAAACACAAAAATATCAACAATACATTCTATCGGTAGTGTTTTTAGGGTAGCCGCACATGCGTACAAACTATACCCCCAACATCACGCTGAAGCAAACCTGCCATCAGTATGCCGGTATTAAGAAGAATGGCAAAATGTCAAGAAAGATGACATGCTTATACAAACTTTGATCAGAATATGTTTGTAGAATGTGGGTATAATAAATCAATTGGTCACTTAACAGAACCAATTTCACAATCAGTGCCTGAAAAGCCATTCAGACAATTACACTTGTAACCCACGCCATTGGCTGAGTCCAAACATGTCCCACCATTCCTACATGGTGCCGCAAGACATCCTGTCAACATATCAGCCATAGTCATTGTTTTAATGTATTCCATATATCGTCGCATGACTTTTCAACAAAACGTAACACTATCATCAGAAAATCCTACACATTCGTGTTCTAGACTGGTTACTTAGTAATCAAGCATAATGTAACTAAAATCCTATATATACGTTTCATATGGCACATTCCAGGAATCTGCTGCCACTGTAGTGATAGTGGCTTGCCGTTATTATGATAGTCAGGTTTATGCATTGACGTATACATGATAAACATATGATGATGTCATAATTTGCGTCACAAATAACGGTGTGGATGTCTTGATAGGTCTGCTGTTAAAAAGGATGAAACGTTACTTCATTTGCAAATCAAATGTGTATCGACTATTGTTGTATATATGACAAAACTAAAACTGTCTGTTGATAGTCGATAATGAAGGTTGTGGAAGACATTTTCATCAATTAAGTGGACGGGAGAGAAATTGTGAATGTAAAATTTAACGGGATTATCTCAAAACGGTATTGTTTTATATCATACATACATGTATTATTCGTTTGCGTGTGCGCGCATATAGCTGATTCGAATAGTCTTGTGATCAGTTACCATGATACCCCTGGTTGGATATTTATATTATTAAATATATATAAAGAAATGATA
Organism: Argopecten irradians; assembly: GCF_041381155.1. Taxonomy (NCBI): domain Eukaryota; kingdom Metazoa; phylum Mollusca; class Bivalvia; order Pectinida; family Pectinidae; genus Argopecten; species Argopecten irradians. Next base: position 7,657,238 of record NC_091140.1, on the reverse strand, counting down.
AAACAAATAAATTGATATTGCAAGATTTATATAATGTTGTACTTTTTTGTAACTTTAAACAACACATTGCATGACCTTGTATTCTCCATTTCAAAATATATTCCCATTTGTCATCAGAAAATATATTTGAGTTGAAGCTTTAGACAAATGTTTCAACTTTCACTTTGAATATTCCAAAGAAATTAGAACATTTATGAAACCAAGCATATATTGTGATGACGGACAGGCATTAATTTTACATGCGATTGAAAGTTTTGAGATAACCCCGCCGGAATTCACATTCACAGCTCATTATCACATTCGTATAGTTGATGGAAATATATACGTTAGTATGTAATATACAGTTCATATGTTTACTATAACAGTTAAATCCAACGAAATGACTTAAGCCATATTGAAAATATTATATAATACGGACATTTGATCGCTCCATACAGTTAATGGTATACTCATGAGTACATATATTCGCTCAGATTTACTGAAAGCGAAATAATGTGAAAATGTCCAAGCCGCATATACTTCTCCGTTTACAGCGTGTGGTCCGCGTTATCGCAACAACGTGCATTATTACCACAAATTCCTGTGTGCAGTCCCACATTATCAATAGCTATATCACCTCTATAGCCATTTGCTCTCTCTCCAACAATGGAAATCTGAAATAAAGAGAAATATCGCAAATATGGTAAGCAGATAACTATCTTCAATTGTCACTGATATCTGATGAATATCTCATTTAACTGAACATAATTTGATAATTTTGCAAGGTAATCGATAATGAAATGATATCGCTATTATCTCGTGCGGGACATATTACTAATTTGTGATTCCTCTGTAGAAAAGAAATTGGTTGATAATGCTTTTATTTCCAACATAGACGTTGAATAAAGTAAATGATAAAACCTTACTTATGCATATGCTTTTCTCTTTTTCGGTTCATTTCATTAGGATATTCCTGTCAATACTTGCAACAAAGACAACTACGTGTCAACTACGTGATTGTTTAAGACTCAATCTTCAATATACCTGGCCGTCAGATAAAGACGGAAATTGGACAGCTGTAGTAACCCACGCGTTTCCTTGGTTACCATCTTTTGATCACACAGTTGTAGTCTGTTGGTTATCAGTGTAGGTCACTGAGAGTGTGCCAGTCGCGTCTCCATACATGTGATAAGCAAAGGTCAAACAACGTTCTTCAGCTGTTCATAACATAAAAAAGACATTTTTACAAAACCAGCACATTTCAAGATATATCTCCTTGGTATCATTTTTCACATTTCGAGCAAAATATATAATTCACTGAAATATACATAATTATGAATGTATTATATTAACCATATTGACTTGGTGGTTCCATTTTTAGAACGTCCTCGGTCATTTGTATGGACCGAAAGAAAAGTCCATAATTGATATATATATATAAGATATGTTCTGATTTTCAACTTTTTCCTTTGGCTAATACATGGTCATGTGACGTTCAATATAAAGCATATTGACTTGGTGTTTCCATTTTTTAGAAACACCTAGTCAATATTATTTTGTGAACTTCATTGCACAAACACTACATTCTTCAGGGTGCCGTTTTTTGACCAACGTTTTTTTATAATTAATATGCACATTAGAGATTGCTTTTGACATATGTTGTATATTGTATATCTTGTATATTTTCTCATTAATCCATGTAGATGTTCTATGGCTATTTTGTGATTCCGACTTTAATATTTATTATCCATACATCTACATGTACGTGTACCATGCATAATTTGTTAATGTTCTATGCATATCGTTCATATTTTGTGCATTTAAGCATTGACCATCTTTTAGTTGGCATTCCTAGCTAAGATTAAGACCAACTAGACAGTGGTAAAAGTTGAATCTACCTCTTTCATGTTGACATTTACATACGAATGCCATCTGAAAGAAGTTCAATGCTTATATTAATTTTGATAACATTTTGAAACAACCTTTTGAACAGCCATCTGCGGTGATCGCTGGCACGACAATTGTGAAGTAACAATGATATTGACGTCAAAATAAGCAGATGACAGTTCATAAACTGATGAATGCAAACTGCGCTTGGTAAGATTACATGATATCGTTGCAGTGAACATGTAAATATTTAAGGAATTATTTCTATTTTTTGTTGTTTACTGGTGCGAAAACTGCATTTGTTGGACAGAAATTTTAGTAGATGACGGGCGTATCTGTCTAACAAATGACTCGGTGTTTCCATTTTTAGAAATACCGAGTCAATATTCCTTTGTTAACTTCATTGCCCAAACGCTGTACCAATTAGGGTGGCGTGCTTTGACCAATGCTTTTTCTTGTAATTAATATACACATTAAATATTTTTTTTTACATCTGTTAAAGAAAAACATATCTTCTTTAAAAGTAAGAACCTTTGTTTCGGTTCATATGATGTGATATCGCCCTCGTTTGATTCAAAATTATGACCTCGGGCTACCCCATCGATCATCATTTTTGCAATTTTTGATGTAAGCGTTTATCGTGTATTGTAATATTCCAATTATAAAAGTACCTTAATATATCCAAAGTGCCTTACCAGTATTACCCAAATGTACACTATACACCGCTCTATCGTATTGAACTCTGGGACTGGACGCTTCAATGTAAGCATAATAATCTCCCGAGAAGGCAGCTGAAGGCCCAGTTGAACTGCTTGGGGTATTTCCCTATAAACCAAAGAATGAAACAATCAGAAAAATATGTTAAAGTAATTTTATTAAATGATAACCAAAACATATTCTTTAACATATGAACTGATTCATACTTCAATTAAAGTATTTATGTCTAACAAAGATTACTGTAAACGAAAATGCTTTTGCGATTTACACTCGTTCATGATAAATTCGCGAAGGTTTTCTCCACGAAATACAATATCGCCTTACGATGTACTGTAAGCAATATTAATAACGATATCAGTGAAAGTTGATCAATGTGAATTTGATTTAAAACGATAATCGCAAAATTGAGCAGCCGCGAAAGAAAGTCTTTTTACAGTAATGAGGACATTAATCGTCCGTAAAGTTAGAAGACGGGATTTCTGCAATGGTAGGGGCTATCAGCATAGATAGTAGACGCCCTTTATAGTGAAAGATCACCAGTTATTTAACCTTATTCATCTAATCGGAAGAAGCCAAGTATCAACTGCTGCCATAGTTATGTTCCTTTTCTAGTTTCAAATTATTCAATATAAAGGCCCTGGGCGATGGAGCCTTTCAACGAATCAACAATGAACTGTAAACATGCACACTTGACGATATTCAGGATAAATCAATATTTATCAAACTGTATGTATTTATTACAAAACAATTTTTCCCTTCCAACCATCCCTGTTACTGTAGATGTTTCGCTGGATTTTTCCTATTTAGGTGTGAAAAGGATATGAGAATGATTAATTCTACCGGAAACGGTGGATTATTTTATCTTCACGACCCTGGATTTGCTGCTGATTCTTAAAAATTCTGTAGATCACTTGAAAAGCGAATTGGACTTTGATCTTCTCGAATATTTTAGTGCTATATTTCTGTTTACGATGGTTTTTGCCACTTTAAATTACAACAATTCATAAGTCGTTTACCTGTACCTTGACTCTACTGAAAGATCCAAGGCCATTCCCTACCCACTGTGCTAAGGCCAATATTATGATTTGCCGCTCCTTCCTTAGGTTACAGTAATTTTATATGACATTAAATTCTAATTTTAAAGCATTGTCATGGCTTGTGTGGTTTAATTTTAGTTTAAAATAATAACTTTGCATCTCCATAGCGGTGCGCTACAATTCTTACTGTTGCCTTTTCAAAGGACAAATGATGATTTATTATCAATGTTATCAATGATGAATTTGTGAATATTAAATGAATAGTTCTCATAATGATGGACGAATTCAATACTTAATATGAAGTAATTCAGAACTAATGCCGGAATTATGAAGGTGTTAAAGGTTACTAAATGATGGGTCAATTTGACTTTAGAAATGATAATGATGAATAAAATGAAAACTGTAATGATTAATGCAATAGTGCATGCTATTTAAAATGAAGAATAATGTTGATGATGGGCACGTCCTGCTAGCGCCAAACAATGTGACTAATTTAAAACTAAATTTTTCTACAAAGCCATGTTCAAGTTATTCGAATCCTTTAAAGTCAAAATAACAAAAGGTAAATCTTTTTGTTGGAAGTTGTTATTTTTTAGCAATAATAAACCCATTATTGTGTATTGAAACTTTAACGCATTTCTACAATTATATGAAAAATGGAAATGTGTATAGTTTTATGTACAAGCCCGATTCAATACAGGTACAATATGATGAAGGGAGACAATATACCGCCAATACTATTCATCCTATAATGGCTTCAACTTTACAAGCCCAAATGAATTATTTTTTCATCTCTATCTCGCGATTCTGATTTTCAACGATGAACACATTATTTCCTTTAAGGAATTAATTTCTAACACCCAATGTCTATGTTATTAAAGTTCATACTTACGAACGAAAAAAAAACTTTTGATATGTTATTCACACACCAAAGGTATCAACATTTGAGAAATACAATATTTTGATTGCATAAGTTTCAATTTTACAAATTAAAGTGAGAACTAAAATGATTTTGACAGTACTGCCAAAAACAATATATTTACGTCAACAGTGTAGAGAAATCAGACTTCGAAGCTCAATTGTAGTCGAAAATTCCGTTTAATATTTTTTAACAGTCTTGTTATTAATAATTTCTGCAGAAATGTTTCCTTCTGAATATACATAAGGCATAAAACAAGAAGTTTACAGTTCATAATGTCTCTAATAGTATACCAAACGTTTATAAGGTATCGTATATGTTTGGCTGATCAATATAATTATTTTCACAGCTATGATCATTACACATGATTATAAATAATTTCAAAACTTTCGCCCAATTACGGCACACATAACTTCAATTGTAAGTTCTTCAACTATTTTGTTTTTGTTTGTCGTTTGCTTTTTTAGAATTCCTTCTGGTAACTTAATATTACCGAATATATTATCATGCATGTAATAAAATGATTGTATACATTGTTCTATCAATGTGTCTATTAATGTTGTATATATTATTAATTTTTCTTACAAAATATATATTAATGTTCAGAAACAAAAATAAATACAGGTCTGTAATATCAAGCGCATTCGCAGGTTCACTGCTCATCAGGAGATGTTGCATGATGATGTTGGTAAGGCAACTAATATCATCATTAAACATCTCAAGCTGCTAAATCGCTAGAGATTACAGAACTGTTCTACTTTTTGTTTTTTTAAATATTTTTCTTCAATCACATGGATATTCTATATTTATTTTATTAATGTTGCATATAGTATTGACAAAAGTCGTTTGAACATTTGTTAGCATACCGTTCTGATTGTCCAGTCAAAGTCATCATCATTTCGTTGAGCAAGGAAACAGACGTCACCGTTTTCGAAGGAACATACACCAACAGTCACAGCTAGTTAAAAAAAGTTCAAAAATATAGCAACTGTGTTCCTATCTGCATCTACCTTCTTCCCAAAAGGCCAATTGGATTAAAATTCATTCATTTTAACTGGCATACAAAAATATCATGTATTAAGTAAAATTTATTTCCCGTCTGCAAAAGGTCTCACAGTAATTTCCATATTCTTTTTATTCATTTCAATACAAATTTAGACCACTCTTACATTATTACATATACATTCAACATTCGTTGTGATTCACAGCCATTCAATAAATGATTTAATTCGTAAAGTAATTTTCAGGAAATATGTCAGGGGAGACAACTCTTATACATTTGTATAACATAGCAGATAACATTCACACATACCTTTATTCGATATCACAATTTCCATACATACATTTTATACATTTAACCATTTCAATTGTTTACATATTAAAGATGCTCCAGCGCTGATGAATAGTATTTCTTCTCTATCAAAAACACGAGCAGACGAATAAAGATTTTTCTTCAGTTACAAACTTTACCTATAGAGGTAGTTTACCCCACTATCATCATTGGAAGGTTTGATCTTCTTGTTTTACTCCTATATAGAAATATTGAAAATAATTAATTGCTTCCCGAAACAAATCTACGGTACTATCCGTATATGGAATGAAGTATTGATTGCGCATGTACAAAGAGCAAACTAAATTGTTTTATATGCATTTTTATGTTAATTAGACACATATATATATACACGGTAAAACATTGTCCAAATGTATCGTTTTTTAATCGGTCGGTGGTGGAGCATTTTTAAATATTGTTATAAGTTAATTTGAAGTTATTATTATATCAAAAGCTGAATTTTAAACAATAAGATAATAGGATTGCAGTTGGCAAATTGGTTTGCATGTATTTATTATCAAGTTATCAATTAGTATTTCCGAATAGCATTCCACACCTCTGGATGTGTGTGCAGAATTGTGTAGATGGTTTTTTATTGTATATTTTATCAAAGTCTTTTTCCAAATTATTGAGGATATAATAAAAGACTTTATTTTTTAGTTTTCCCTTTATCTTCTGCATTTTTCCTTTCCATAACAGATTATTTATCTATCATATGTCTATGAATGATTCCAAATGATATATGAATATTGGTCCTGAGCCTCTTCATATAATATCTTTAGCAGTTACAAGTTTGTTCTATAAATTTATCTGTTTTATTCATAAGTTGTGTATTATCAGAAAACATATTTAATCTGGTTTTAATAGTTTCCTGTATTTCTTTTATTTCTTTTTCAGATCTGATATCGTATGCTTATGGATTTACCTGTAATATATAAAGTAAAGGTGCCGTATGTATGCATTATATTAAACTGCTACCTAATCAAACCCAACTGATCATTATATAAAACTCTTATTCTCCCATACCTACAGGTGTACTACTGGTGGGTCTCGAACAAAACACTATTGCCGCCTGTTTGCATGGCAATCCTAACAATGAAGATTTGTGACGTCACAGTGTCAACAAAATTACTAATTTCTCGGTACAATTTCAACATTCGTTTTTTTCAAAAACTAGGATAGGTTTATTTTAAAAGATAACAGCATTAATAGCAGCATGTGCGTTAAAAATGTCATGCAATTTCCATGTTTGGATAATTGACACGTTTTTTGTATTTTCGAATTTATTTCAAAATTGCGGAAAAGCCTAGTACAAGTAGTAAAATTGCAATAAAACGTATAAAACGTAAAAAGGTATGAGAAAAAAAAAATATATGTGGATATACCCGAGGCTGAAATATCTATATCATTCATATTCACAAATGAAAGAATCTATTACCATTATACCAAAACGAAACACCTTAGTTCTCATGAATTGCCAAGTTATCTTATCCATAAGCACGATTCAGAATGAAAAAAAGACAGGAGTAGATTGCTACACCTCTGTTACTAAATCACTGCAAATAAATAGATAACAAATGTCCTTGTGTCATTATGTCCTAATTATTTTGTCTATTATAAAATTTACATTTTAATAATCTGGGTGTATTTGTTACCTGTGCGATGTCCATTCAGGCCGATACGGATCAGTACAATTTGATCTGTGTTATACCAGCAAGACAGATGACTTGTGGTCATCTATATGAGACGTAATATCATAGATCATCAGACAACATGTCAAACGTCTTAAGTTTTATTATGTTTATATAAATTATAGCATGCTTATCACAACACAATATAAAACATAAATAAATTACAATTATTACAAAGAGAAAATATTAAAAACAGACAAAACCAAATCTGCCCGAGCGTAAGTGTAATTAAATACAATTACAGAGAATTTGTCTTCAGAATTGATCATCTTTCGGCGTATCTACATGACCAGATGTATAATTATCAGATGATCGATTGCTACTCGACCATGTGTGATTACACTTGTATGTTTAGGTGGACCAGATAAACGACATAACGTACGGATCATTCACGCTTCACAACTCATATCAATATACCGATAGACAAAGTTAATCAAGTAGTTAAAATCTACTTCCTTTGTTGCAACACAGCGTAAAACTTTTCATGAGAACCGATCACAACATAAAAGAAGGTATACAATACACAATCAATGTTTTAATCTATCAATTAAAATGATAATACAAACTCTAAGGTACGCCTACATTTTAACATTAAGATAATTTTACGATTTGTTATTTTTACTTACTAAACAGGAAACAATAACATATTGAAGGTCAACAGTTTAGGATACTACTAACAAATCTCCGGAATTCATAAAAACATAAAATTATCTTATTTGCATATACGTATTTTTCGTCTACCAGAATAAAAGGTTGAATTAGTAATAGGTTGCATATAATGTATATATGTGTTCGTGTAAGTTTTGGCTTTCTGTAATTTTTGTGTAACATCACACATAGCTCGAAATGTTTTTATCTTATTCGATATGACGTACTAGACTTGGGTATGTAAATCTCAAATTTGTAAAAAGCAGCAGTATTATCAGTCAGCCTATCATTAAACTATTTTTCAATGAGTTAATGTTTCAAGTTTATATTGCTTAATTCAATTGAACAGTGTTGGGATAAAAACGAGGCGATGTGAAACTTTAAAGGGAGAGAACCTAAGAAAACCCATCTTCGCTAGCCAAGGCTTCTGATTACGTAATCAGAAGCCTTGGCTAGCGAAGATCCTAAGAAAACCCCATTAGTTTGAGGAAAATAAATATATACAGCTATCAATTATGGACCTTTGTTGAGGTCAATATGGTGTTATATCATCCGAGTAGAATAAATAATAACCAACGGCTACGCCTTCGGTATTTTTTTGAAATTCTACTCGAGCAATATTTTAAGACTCTTTCATATGTCGATATGAAGGATTAATAGAATCCATTGGTCTGTGAAGTGGACAGGGATATCTCAACCCGAGTGAAAGATTTGGGCCGGTGAACCCGAGGCTTGCCGAGGGTTGACGGCCAAAATCTTTCACGAGGGTTGAGATATCCCTGTCCACTTCACAGACCCATGTTGAGTCATTTTCTCCCATACTTAGTAGAAAAAAAATGATGAAATTCCACTTGGTTTCCAGCTTTTTCATCGCGCCATTATCGCATGAACGTCGTTATGCGTCAAAATTGATGACGTCATCTACAATGCACGCCGCAGTTACGCCGCATGTATTGATGACGTCACGTGATTGTCTAGCGCGTGTGAGCTGTCTTACCCCCCCCCCCCCCCCCCCTGTGTGTAGCAGGGATGTGATATTCTCATCTGAGTAATGAGATTGTATAAGTGTATTTATTATAATTTCCAGTACAATATTTGGTGGTCAGGATCATTCTACAGTTTATATCTAGATCTGTCATACGGCTCTGTGCCACACGCAGGTATGCCGTGTTCTATTTTATGTCTTTGTATTGTTGTAATTTGTAAAATATATTGAATCCAGATATTGGATTCAATAGAATGTGGTAATTGTAATTTGTTAAAATCCCGAATGTTAAAAGTTATATGTACATGTGAATCTAGCCGGGAGAAAGTTAAGTTTGTAAGAGTTGTCTCCCTTATCATGTGTATGAATGAATATTGTATAAAAGTGCTATATGTATGGTTTTACTTATATTCGTCTGTATATGTTACAGGGTTTGGTTGGTTCAGACAGATCTATGATAGATCTGAGCAATAAAGACAGATAACTCATCCGAGGAGTTGTTTTGATTATTTCGGAACACAATTCACCTCTACCATATGTGTAAGATAGAGATATATTTTCCCTAGCAACCGCGGGATATCCCTGTGAAGTATGGGAGAAAGGGATATTCTACCCGAGGGTCACAAAGTGTTGTAAAACCCGCGGCTTGTAAAACTTGTAAGTAAAGTACACTTAAAATTTCGCATCAAATTATATTTCTAATTGTATTGTATATTAATATACTAAATGCTATTGCTCCTGTGGGTCTTTATGCGAACAGTGAAAAATTAAATATATTTTAGACATGGTAGATACATACATGTAATGCATGTTAAAGGTAGGTTTCGCCCAACCAAATAAATATTTTTTTGTAAAATCCGATAAATGAATTAAATTCAGAGATGGCATATAGCAATAGAAGAAACAGAAGCCACATCTCAAGCGGAACTTGCCCGGATCTGTTGGGACTCGTGTAACGGCATTGCACGTGGTGAGTTAAATTTCAACACATATGCCAGCGCACATACAACAGCAGACTAACTACATGTATGTTTGGTGTATTAAAATAGCGAGCGTATATAAGTAACATGAAGTGTTTTAGATTAAATGATATGTCTACACAGTCCATCGCACTTCGATTTGTTGTTGTTGTTGGGTTTTTTTAACTGAACATGCCGTGGCAAACTGTCACTGCCATCTGACTTTTTGTTGCACGCTTCCGTTTGTTGCTGCGGCCTCGTTTTGGAAAAATATACATCATGTTCTATGTAAAGCTTGCTTCGCTCTAAATTTAGATAAGTATTTTCCTGGTCAAGCTAGGCAACTGACCACCCGTATTGTTCGCTGTATGCATTGAAAATGATCTGAGGATTATATCTATGTACAGGATAAATTTCAATTTCGTAGTCTTTATATTCATTGGGCGAAACCTACCTTTAAGGTTCTCACTATGCGAGGCCTGGGTCGTGGTAAGCAGAAATCGACCATATCTCTTTGAGAAACTTCTGAGGATATGAAAAACAAATGTTCTTTTCCATTTTCTAGTTCATTGCATTATAGTTTTACTTAGTTTTTTTTGTAGTTTTTACTTAGTTTTTTTTGTAGTGTCGGTTGTAGTTGGTCTGTATAGCTGTAGTTGGTTCTGTAAAAATAGTCAAGCCATCAATAAGATTCAGAAGTTTATTTGGTAATCATGTTTCATAAATCAAAACATACAATCGAAATTAATAAATCATTATGTACATTGTAGAAGTTCGAATACAAGTTATTTTCTAAATAATGAAATGATTACAATATTGAATAAACAATTCTTTTGTTTTGGGGAAATTCTCATAAAATAGGAGGAATTATTTTACGGTAGAGTACATAACATACGCTTTGCGTGAAATGAGCCGACGGGAAGATTAACAATGATAAATCCTAATTAAAAGTAATTCAATAAATTGACCAACTACAGATTATCGTAAAAGAAGATAATTTCTTAATATGAAATAATCAAAGCAATAGCAATGAGCACGTAATGACATTGCTTCCGATGATAACAACATCACCGATGCTTTATAATAAAATACAGAAAGATTTATGAGTTAATATGCTAATTCTAAAGACAAAAATCTATTTATGGCTAACAAATCCATGACTACAACATCAGATATACAACAAGTATTAAAGGCAAATACGAGTAGTACACGACTATAAATCTAAAAATACATCATGTCTCTGTTCAATAAGATTCATTATTTAAATCCTAATGATCTATATTCCTACAATAATCAACATATACTGATAGCATTATAATTAAAATGAATCTGTTTACGAAGAAAAGCCATTATAATTAACCTGTAAAGTTAACGTTACACAGCGCAATGTAAAGGGACGTAACTCAATAGGTTTAAATACAATATGGCGGTCTCCGCTTTGTTGGGACCTTATCAAAGATGGTTAATTTCAATTATATTATCGACTTCCATACTTAAGAGAGATTTCACCGCCGTACGGTGCCAAAGTGTAAAAGAAATATATTCTAGGACCATATGATAGCTTCCGATATCACTAGTAATCTATCTATTACGAGTGATTTCCTTTGATTAACAATTTGAAGATGACCGAAACATCCGGAAATTAATCTCCCTTTTGAATTCATACGTGTCGGTCAGAACGATGTATTGACATCAAATATATTGCTGGCTAATTGATGGATAAGCCGACACATTTTTCTCATATCTTTATCTAAATGAAATGTGTTACTAACACAGGTAAAAATATACTGTATATTCAATATGATTTTAGCTATAAAATTATAGTATTGAAAGTTCAATGTATTTACAAATAATCATTAGTTTCATAAGGGTAAATATTCATTAGAAGATATAAAATAAGATTTTTGAACGTTCAATGTATTTACAAATAATCATTAGTTTCATAAGGGTAAAATATTCCCTATGATAATAGCCACGCTTTCGCCCAGCTTTCGCTCTGTGATAAAGTAATTTGCGGTTGGTATACAATACGTTTACCCGACGTTTTAGATAATTAATCACTGTAATTAAATCCTCAATAAACACCTGAAAATCATAAATAAACACACAGAACAATTTATTGTGGGTTTATATCCATTTAAACATATAAAACAAGTACACGTGTATCCGAGTAATTCCGATTGCCGTAACCATTTATTATAGAGAACAATCAACTAAATAATTTTACAAAGACCACATAATTTTGTTGAAGTTTTTAAATGTATTTTTAAAAAAATTGAATATTAGTCAGCGTCAGCTACTGTGTTCTATAATTAAAGTCAAGGTTATCATGAAATACTAGATAGAGAAAAACACAGGTTTTGATCCTTCAGCTCAAACTGCATTTTGCACTAAAAGTCCTGAAATTCTAATGTTTTACTATTTTTATCAATACTGATATTCATATCATGTATTTATAATTACGTGTGAGAAAACAATTTTACTTTTGAAATTCATAATTAACCAGCCAATCAGGGGACGGGTTAAAATTACATCCTTGGCTCAATCTTGTATAAACAGGGGCCATTTCGAAGGTCTTTTTTATTTAGTTGGTTGTTCCCTTAAAGTTGTATTTCTTGTAAATTATACTGAAACGATATGCCGTTTTAACATTTGATATTTGAACATGGACATGTATCTTGATGAGTTAGCACCCCAAAACCATATGTCAGCCTATAGGAGAGTCGAAATCTTGGGATAATGTATTCTTGGTTTTGAATAAAACACCTTTAATCACCGCCATGTTCAGTAACTTCGAGTTTTGTCGGAATTCCGAATCGTATCACGTGACTGACGTCCACACGTCCTGTACGTGGTGATCTAGGTAACTATGTGTTTGTTTACGTTTTCCTTCTGGCTAATATGAGCAAATTGTGCTGGTTTATGTCCACAGAGCGAGTATTTGAAATTGTATCAAATATTGTAATGTGCGAGCATTATTTTCTTTGTAGATCCAGCCTGCTGAAGTCGACCATATGTTTTATTTACGAAAAAAAATTGTTGACATTTCTCTTGCTTTCACAACTCTCGTGTGACTTCGATATTGTCGCGACGATGTTCGGAAGAGTTCGGAATGATTCGGCATACTTTCAATACTGCAACTTTATAAAAAGTGGTAAAATTAGAAAGTTTAAACCTCGGACAGACGGAAAAAAATGTGTATAGCACCTATACAGTTTTTTCTATGACAAAACGAGCGAAAGTGATAGACCATACAACTTTAAGACATGCTAGAAATGTAATGTTAGAATGTGAGGTAAACCTTTCTTTAGTTTTCTGTTCGTCGACAACGACATCTTGGTTTGAATAACACAAATCCTGCGTGTCATGGAAACAATTCGAACCAGTGCTCGAGTTATCAGCACAACCATCCAACCGTCGAATGGTCACTTTATTGTTAATTTGTGTCCGTGTTACTTTAAAGATACTATACAATTATATATAATTATCGAACTATTTTCAGGTGGATACTGTGAGTTATCAACCCGAGTAAGTGATATATCCCGAGGCCGGAGGCCGAGGTCCGGCCTCGGGATATATCATTTACGAGGGTGGATAACTCTTCAAAAAGAATTTACTACAAAAACAGGATGGTTTTTGCAAACTTTCTGTTTACGAAAGTAGTTACATGTATTATTAATGGTAAATATCCAAATGCTTCTTGCTAGTGCTTCTTGCTTCTAGCTAACGGTGTAGACTGGTAGAACCGGAATATTGTATCAACTGCAGCCCGTTTGGCATTCTTGAACGTTTTCCATAATTTGAAGTTTGCAGTTCATTTCTGTTGATCACTGTTTATCGCAGTAAACTTGCTGCCTTCCGCCATACATGTTGCCGAATATAGTAATGACGTCACAATAGACTATCCCGACGTCATTCAACGAGGGAAACTCCGGTTACGCTATATTTGGGTACGACCCGACGTCAAAAGTGATTATGACGTCACATTTCAGGGGAGTTTTCCTCGATCTATTTTTGACGCAGGTTACTGGACTCGCGAAAGGTATCTGGACTGAGTCCAGTAACCTCGCGTGTTTTTCGCCGCCCATTTCGGGGTTGATATCGCAGTTGATGAAGGCCAATCAAAAGACAGCAAAAACACCAGTCATATAATAACATAATTTAACACACTATTACATTCACGGTATATTTTATATAAGTATATAAAGAAATATAAAGAAAATATCTATAGAGCCAAACGCCTTTGGGTCGAGTAAGCAACATACACATATATCTACAATCCATTCAAGATTTTGTTTATCATGTAACAACCAAAGATTCTGCAGTACTCGCGAAAAATAAATTCTAATTGGAACCCAAAAAATGAAATAAAGTAAATATCAACAGTCCAAAATAATATAAGTACAATTTCTACAATGTGAATTCCAAACAACCGAATGAAGGTGATAAAGTATAACCCCTCTAAGTCGAACCCGGATCCCTCGAATACCCCCTATTCGTCGAACTGGTCGTATGGTCCCGACTGCGTCCCTATATAATCTATGTAACAAAACCTCGGATAGCTCGAACAGCTATTCGTCGAATACCCCTCATTCCTCGAACAGAAATATGTCCCCGTTTCATCAAATACATACAATTTACCCATGTATTCGTCGAACAGGTGTTCGGTCCTTGAGATATATTAACCTGTGTCACACTTGACTGCACCGAACGACATGTACAGGTAGCGTATCAAACCTTTAGGATTACCTACCTACACGATCGCAACTTTATTTGAATATTTCAGAAAAGGCAGCTAGTTATATAAGTTATTTTATAAAAAAAAATCTTTGTTGCTTTCATTCGACAGGCTAACACAATCCAATTCATCGAAAGATGTAAACAATATCAAACGATATGCAAAGTACATTTTATCAGTACATGTATATTGTATTTTGTAACTTTACTCGGGAACACATGTAACCTTACGCTTTTAACATAATACATCTACAGATATCGTTTCTTATGTTCGTAATTATGCTGATTAATAACTTTAATGTGAGTATGTACTTTGTAAATGTTTTAAATGATTTGTGACGATTAAAAATGTACATTGACTTAGATGATGAATTTTGATTAAGGGCTTTCTCGTAAGCATTTTCAAACGCTCAATTTATGTTACTATACATACTTTTTAACTTGATATTGCTACCAATAAAACACTTGAATAAATAAATCCTAAATGCTGAAAGAAAGTGTAATTAAAATGTCATCGCCGTGCATTGTTTGTCATAGACCGGACATTTTGACTGTCGACCGTGACCAACCTCTGATGAGTCGAATACCCCGTATTCCTCAAACTATTGATCTGGTTCCCTGCTGTTCGAGTTATAGGGGTTTTACTGTAATTTGTATTTTTACACTTCTGTCTTTGATTGTGAATATTGTGCTCTTGTAATACCATGCAGTACTGTACGCGCTGGCATACCAATACTCATGTAGCGCCAGTAAGTAACAAAAGGAAGTCACAGTTACACACACGTTGTTTACTTGAGAAAAATAGGCGGAAAGAGAGAGGGTGACGTAAAACGTTACAAACGGATACGGCACCGGTAAACTATATCCGGAATACAATTAAAGCGCTATATATTTACTGGCGCTACCCTTTTTTCTTTTTGAAAACAAAGTTCCAGTTATTACAGAACTTTAAAGTCACTTGACTGATCGGATTTATCAGTCTCTCAAATATCAGTACATACAATGTAACATCACTAGGTATACATTATAAAGCTATTAGAAGTGCTCAATTACTGTAAACATAACGTTCTCTCTGAACTTGACTAGAAACTTATAACGATAATAACACATGAAATGTTAACAGAGATACTCATTAACTAATACCGAACATAGTCACTGAGGTACCGAGGGGTCACAGATGGTCTAGAGGAACGCCTTGGAGGTTCCATCGAAGGAGTCAGATCATCATCATCATTACCAAAGTCAAAGGAATCATTGGTTAGAGAGTCCGATTCAAACATGTCTGATGCTAGTTGATTACTATCTGAGGTAGGAACATCATCAACAGCAGGAGGAAGTATTGGAGTCGTATCGCGAGCTGGAGGAACAGATATAACGTTAGGTATGTCTGGAGGTTGCGGTGGCAAGTTGGCCGGCGATGCGTCGGTATCAGAATTATCATCGATATCAACGAGTGCGAGCGAATCCATGGGAGACCTAATGCGTTCATCAGCAGTGGTAGACACACGATATAAGTCAGAACGTTTGACGCGATAAGATGCAGCGCGAAGTTGATTTCCAACATTTTTTTTAATGTTACACCACATTGTATCCACGTGCGTTACGAGGTATCGGTCACGGCCAGACGACTTGTTTCTATCACTGTATAAATATACAAGGTCGCCGACATGTATATCCGGACTGCCGGGATGTCGCCCTGAAGGTGCTTTGGACTTTTCACTATACGAGTGGTTGAGTTGTCGCCGTTGATGCTGTTGCGCTATCAGAGATTCATCGTTAATGGGTATTTGGTTATTATGGAATTGGTCCCGTTGTGTTAGCATTTCTCTGGATGATAGACCGCTCTTTCGTATACGCGAATTCAAACGGTTGATTGCTAAGGATAGCGACAGGTGAGATACCGATCGCGATGACGAGTCCTGTCGGAGTATCTCTTCTTCCAATTCCTGAACAGCACGTTCTGCGACAAGATTTTTGTTGCAGTTCTTGGCGTTTCCTAGCTCTACCAAAATCCGATGACGGGACAAAAATTCATCGTTGAAAGAGCACGAAACCCTGGAGCACAGTCAGTACGCACGACGGCATACGGGCCGTCCATTGGACGAAGGTTAATGCACGAGCGAATAAGTCCATCCCCATCCCGGAGGGTATCGCAACGTTCGTCTTCAAGTAGCATGGCCTCTGTATACCACGTTACGCATTCGCGCACTTCAAGAATGAGTTGTCTTCCGCGTTTTATAACGTAAGCTGCAAACTGGCTACCTACAGTTACCGGAGGAACGCTGGAAGTTTGAGTCTGCACGAAGGTTGGAGCATGTTTCAGAGATGCACAACGATGACAATTGTCATTGACACGTTGGATTGCAGCATCCATGTCAAGAGCATAGAAATATCTGTGTACGATCGTCTTCAACTGGTGACATGTAGGATGGTCGAGTTTAACATGGAGAGAAGTCATAAGACCGTTCAAGACCTGTCTAGGGACTACTATAAGCTCGGACGAATGTGACAACGGGATCGTTCGTTTAACGACTACAAGACCATCGGCTGATAGTGACGAGACGTTTAGGTAGCGCTTCACATCACGGGCGTTGGTGATTTTCTTTGACGGTCGCGTACCTTGTCGAAGATGAGCGCACGTGCGACGAAGATCAGAGCAATCGGATTGCAATCCTAACCACGAAGACCGACTTGTGAAAGGCAACCTTGTGTTACCTTCGAGAATGTCACTTGTGCTGATCGATCGAACAACAGAGTCCATTTCTTGGCTGACAGACGTACAAATCTGACAGGTGAGTTCAGCACACGGTGGAACGTTACGACTCGCGAAGTCAGATGGGAGAATCGCACAGCCAGCAACATGACGAACAGACACCTGAAAGCGACTTGCCGTAGACAGGAATGATGTCACTCGTGGGCTAGCAGAGAACTCACCTTTGCAAAGCTTCTCGAATGCATGCACGCAGGGCTTACTGTCAGTGAGTACGCACGGTTGTAACGATGACTGAATCAGATACGGGCTGAAATGCTTCGACGCTGTCGCGATAGAAAGAGCTTCAATCTCACGGAAGCCAATTTATCTGATTTTTGTGGAGCTTAGCACTGAAGTATCCAGCCAGACGAGCTTTTTGTCGCGAGTAACATACAGCGTGGCGCCGATTCCAGCACTATCGGTTACTATCCACAGTTGGTCAGTAGCTCGTGGAAACGTGATGGAGCGTGCGTTGTTGAGGGACTTTTTAGCTTTCTCGAAAGACGTCAATTGTTCATCAGACCAATTCAGAGTTTCCTTTGATTCGCGACCGGCAACCATGTCGTCAAGAGGAGACAAGATCGACGAACAGTTCTGAATGACGCGTGCTAGTACTTTGAATGCTCCAATGAATGACCGGAGACCGTTGACAGGCGATGGTATAGGACATGTTGATTGTGTAGCGATGCGGTGTGGACTAGCCTGAAGGGTTCCCAAGCGCCACACCCAGCCTAGAATCACTGTCTGTTGTGGAGCTACAACGGTTTTTGTAGCGGATAAGCGCAATCCGGAGTTGTGTAGGGCCTGTGACACGGCCTTCCAGTTTGAGAGTAGCTCATCGACTGAGTTTCCTCCACAGTACAGGTCGTCAGCGACTTTGGCGACGACGCCTTTCTGTACCAGGTGACCTAGTACGCGACATGTTAACTCCTCGAGAGCGGTCTCGGAACCGGGCATGCCCATAGCAGTTCGCGCGTAAACTCTTACACCCTTGAACGGGGTAACGACCCCACAGTATTTCATTGACTCTTTTGCAAGTGGAATTTGGTAAAATGCCTTCGTCAGGTCTGTCGCGATGATGTAAGACCATTGAGCAATATGTCGTAGAGTGGAATCAACATCCGGCATCAGAGATGGCTGGGGCTTACAATAGCGTCCACCACCGCTTGGTTTTTTAACTAGGAATGACGGGTTCACGTACTCGACGGACACACCAACATCCTCCGGTCGACGAAAGACACCTATTTCCTCTAATTCGTCGAATTTAGACTGAAGTTCGTCCAACTGATTTTTGGAGTACTGCGGTACGCGCCCTTTTCGCTGTGGGGGCTGGACCGGACCCATATTGACTTTACCTTGTAGAGGACCGACTGCACCATTATATCCATGGAAGCTGGGGTTAAACACCTCGTCAAATTCCGTCAACACGTCACGAAATTTTCTTTTCATATCTGCGGTCATGATATCATCGGGGTCGAGTTTAACGTGCTCCGAGTGTCTAGTTTTAGCATGCGACTTTAGGAGTTTCGGAATTTTAGCAGGCTGGCTGTTCGGTTTTGCGAGTATGAATGTAGATCGCACCTTGCAAACATGTTCGTTCCTTCCAACAGATTGTGGTTCACTGGTGAGGTTCGGGACTCGAATTTTACCTGCGACACTAGACACAAGAGACGGGAACGGCCACGACTCTGACGCGACATGAGGTTCGACTGAGAATTCTCCTTCATAATTAACCAGATCGTCAGGGAGATCAAGTTCAACAAATTCGCCAGGCCAAATTACGGACTTTGCTGACGATCGGAGAACATGCGCACGTCTTACGGCAAATCCATCAGCTGGTGTACCGGTCTAGCCATACGAACACACTAACGAGTCGCCAATGAGGATTTGTTGTTTGGCCGGTCGGACGGAAACGTCATTTTTTTCCATAAACGGTATACCCGCTAAGACGTCAGAGTCAAGGTTTTCCACTACGATGCCTTCGTAGTAAAGATCATGTCCTTCGTGTGAGAATGATAAGCGTGTCTCGTCGACCACTTTTAACTGCGACGAACCATCCGCTTGACTGACAGAGTGGGAACTACAGGCAATTTTCGCACCTAGCCGCTGAGCACACGAAAGTCGCATCATGTTCCCTGTAGCACCGCTATCGATGGTAAGCCGGGCAGTATGATGTCCATAGAAAACGTCGAGGTACGGGGATTGCCGAATTGCCACGCGATTGACCTTACTACTATCACTGATCTGCGGGGTTGAATTACATGGGGTGTTGCCAGGGTTTTCGGTTTCCTCGCAATCCGCAACTTGGCGAGCCTTGGCAATAAACCGCCTATCATCGAAAGGAAGGTAAGAACACTTAATAAGGAAATGATTGTCTAGTCTTCCAGCTTCCTAACACAGTGGGCACACTCGTTTTGCCTTCGACGGGGGGTGTTGATCGCGTTTCGGTTTTAGCACGTATGCCCTCATGGCACGGGCTTCCTCAGTTGACTGTAGCTCCTCACGGCGGAAATCCAACGCTTGGAATATCTCAGGTAATATGGATGCTAATGTACGTGTACGTAATTCCGTGCCGTAACGCTGCTTTACCAATTTTGGCAGATCAGGGTGTATGAGGCGCAACCATGTGAGAACGATATAGTTTTCTAACGACGGAGACATTTCCTCGTCCTCCTGTAACTGCTCGCCGTGATGTAAAATGCCAAGATCTCTACGAAGGAGATTGGTCCTCAGAGAATGCCATAAGGCGTCGATACAGATCTTCCGGTCGCTCGTTTGGTTCCAACGTGATATCACAAAAGTTTATGAGGTGGGCCCCAGTTGATTGGAAGCCAAAATGTAATCTTATTTGCTGCCAAATAAAGTCCATAAACGTGGAGTTTTTAATGAGTGTGTTTCGCGATATCACGGGGCAATAATTTGCTATTTGGCCGAGCATAAGCACCAGATGAGCAACCTTTTGCTCGCGCGTTCGACGTTGATTTTCTGGTATCGGGTGGGCATCATTGATGAACCCCCTATGAGGTGCTGCCCTAAACTTTTTTTCCCATCTCACACCATCACTCAGGAGCAAAGTTTGCATCCAATGACAAAGTATATAAAATGTTCTGTCGCCTGTTCTCAAACGAGTTGACCGTCTCAGTTTTACTGAGGCACCACTGTTTCGGTGCACGGTGAGTGTTCATTTTTGTTGCAGTGCTCTATTCACGGTGAAAAAATAACAACAAACGACTCCGTTGTGTAATTACCCGTAGAAATGTCACTACGATGTGGCCTAATTGTCAATAATTATACCATTGATACCTATAACTCTTCTGTTAGGCGTGTAGTCCGAAATCCGCTGCCACCACGCCAGTAAGTAACAAAAGGAAGTCACAGTTACACACACGTTGTTTACTTGAGAAAAACAGGCGGAAAGAGAGAGGGTGACGTAAAACGGTACAAACGGATACGGCACCGGTAAACTATATCCGGAATACAATTAAAGCGCTATATATTTACTGGCGTAGGCTGATATCAAATAATGACGTCAAAATTTGAAATCAGCCCAGGCCGATATGAGTTATCGGCCAGAACAGATATCACGTCATGCGGATTGTTCATTCCGGATTTCAGTGTTGCCGCTTCCATTCGGATTCCGGTGCAGACGATAACTTATTTTGTTTATTAAAATGTGAATTACAATTCTCAATTTCAAAGTAGCTCGCTATCGCATAAACCAATTGGATAAACACATTGAGAAAGGTGATAGAAATCAGAAATCACGTGATTCTTTTGGAGTAAAGGTAAGATCAGGTCGGAGTTTCGTGCTAACTAGAGTCATTGTGATGTAAATAAACTGGTACCAAAACCTTGTTTGCATCATGAATACAAAAGAGTTCTTTCAGGAATATCCCTAATACGAATACCAGTGAGGCTTGTGACAGTGACACGGACATACCATACAGTGCAGATACTTAAAGTGTATGCATACTTATAACGGCATAGGTTATTGTTATGTTTGTTTAACGCTATCTTATTGAATTTGATAATATTAGTTATATAGTCGGTTACTGACCCCCTATAAAGGCATAGAGGGTCAGTAAGATTTATAGGGGGCTAGGGCGTAGCCCGAGCCTCCTATACTTCTTACTGACCCTCTATGCCTTTATAGGGGGTCAGTAACTGACTATATAACGAATTTATCGCATCGAGGACCATTTATTTGTTTCATTAGATCTTTGTTTCCTATTTGTTTTCTCAAGAATCTGAAATCAAACCTTAATCATGCTGGCGAAGTATACAAACACTCGCCGCTTTCAAAATAGTTTGCCTACAGTAGGCCTACATATTTATTTATGTATTTCTTTCCGGAATCTGCAATTAACTGTATAAAGAACTTGAAGAACAATACTGAGTAATTCATATAAGCTTAGGCCTATCAACAACCTAACAGTGTACAGAAAGCCTACCTTAATGCGACATCAGACTGGTTGTAGATATTAAAAGCATCACAAACAAAAGTGACACAAACATCCATCCAACATTTAGCGCAGACTTCATGATCATCTCTACTTTTTCGCTGAGATAATCACTTAAAGTAATGCCGATAAATTAATTGTAGAGTGAGGGTTGATAGATCTATCCTAGAAACGAACCCCTCCATTTGTTTATGATCGCAGTCAAGAAAACGCTTGAATTCTTACGTTTGACTTTCACCGCGTCATCAACTTTCAAACTGGCATAGGGGAAGCAACTCGTATTTCATTTAATTCGAAGTATGAAACGATTTTAAATTGATTATACATTAAAAAACAAATAAGTAAAATATATATTTACGGTAATGAAATGGTATATTTAGTTGAAGAGAATGTGTTCAAATTTTGAAGCGAAGGCGACAGCCGCCATATTGCACCATAATAAAATTTACTGACCCCCTATAAAGTGTTAGGGGGTCACCACGTGACGGCTTTCTGCCAATCATTTGGGGACATTTCTGTCCGAGGTGCGATAATAATATAGCTGATTAGTCGCGATGCCGATAAAGCGGGCACTTTCCCCGTGTCGTAACTGATGTATCATGGGTACTTCTGCTTACAACGTCACCCCCTCCAAAATGATGTTTGTAATACATAAAACAAGGAAACCCGAACGACGAGCTATGCGCAGTAGTTTTCCCTGAAGTTACATCAGTTATCCGAACAGCTATGCTATTTTCTTGAATCCCGAACATGACTCTGCTTGCTCTTCCACGGCCATCGTCTGAAAGGTCTGGTAGCGTGACGCAAATTCTGTCTATCTGACAGCAGCCTGGCTCATCAACAAATCGTGGATTTACTTTATCCGACATGAATACTTGCAGGTGGATGTATTGCTGAAAAGAATGCAGCGGGTGGTAAGACTCATTATTTTGTGGGGTTGTTGAGCATGTACTTAGTTTCTATGATATCTCCCTTTGTGACGTGTTTACAGAAAACATTTCTACAGTAGTAGATCTGGTCATATTCATTAAAAAACTTTCTGCTCTCGGAATGAACAATTGGATCAAACACAACATTATACAAACTCCATAGGTGAACTTTGCTCTTCTCACTTTCAGGGTGTGGCCATATATAACTGCTCCCTGCAGTACAACCTGGTCGGCACATGGTGGGATAACAACCCGCATCTTCGGAAAATGTTCCTTCACCTTGGCCTGCAGTAGAGGTGATTCAGAGAACCCTCCTACCATGATGATGGTAGTAGTGCGTTCACAGGATATTTTGGCGACCATATTTTGGACATGTTCAATTGTACCATCTAGTGCTTTGGCAAATAGTTGTCGAAAGGTTTCGGGCTGGATACGAAGTTTGTCCCCGGTCCATTCAATTTTACCACAGTAACTAGTCTTCTCAAGTGTCTCATTGAGATCTTCGCCTGTTTCACCCTTGAACAGTTCTTTAAAGGCAATGGGGAATGGCATTGTTACCTTTTTCTTTGTTGTATAGTCGACAAGACGTTTCTTTGAATCGAACTCTCGACACATGTAGTTAAATTCAAATGTATATTCCCTACAGAATTTCTCCATGATATCATTCCCAACAATTTTAACGAGCATCTGTCGGAATGATTCGTCCACTTTAGTGCTTCCCCAGGATACTCCACTGGCCTTGTCCAATGCCTTTATGGATCCGTCAGGCTGTACCTCGTGTGCGGTGATGTCAACAGTTTCTCCTGAAGAGATAATTCTTCTTTAATATATACATTTGTTTCGTATGATAACATTTAATAGGGCATTGATAGTGATGTTAAATGTCTCACTGAGACACATTTTGATTATAGGTTTTTTTTTTTTTTACTTTTCATTCCGTCTAGCTACAATATTGTTGCTCAAAAGACTTGAAGACAGAAATTGGTGACCGAAAGGTATAGTACGTCGGGTACGTAAATTCGTTCTACAATTCGTCTTGATACAAATATTACAGTAGGGGGTATATTGCTTTGCGCCAATGGAATTTTAAAATGTTGATCAATATGTTGGTTCGAAACTGGCGATAAGGTTATTTGAATAACAAAATAGTCTTTCTCGCACTTATTTCGTCATTGGTAAATTTTACAGACCTGGAAATTCTGGTTTGCAATACTGGGAAAATTTGCGTCTATCTATTGTACCTGACGTTCTTGAAAATGGCCAAACCATAATAATAATAACTGGATACTTTAATGTTGGTTTTAACTGCTTCTAATAATCATGTTTTGTTCGATATGTTAAATTAAATTGCGTTATCAAATGCTATTACTGATATCACAAGTATTGGTCATTAGAGGGCCACCAACTGCTTAAACATATTCTAGTTCGTTTATTGATTCGTGTGTAGTATAAATACACTGGACAATTGACAGCCATAATGGGTGTACGACTAGTGTTGTTATCTCCCAACACTTTAAACCGAATTACAAACGTCAATTAAAGTTTTATAAAAAAAAAACTGATTTTCAGAAGTAACCTTATCTCTACTGTCGGTAAGAACGACCTATTTGATAATTTTGATTCTGTAAACTTTGCCTGTGAAAGATTGACTGAATTTTGCTAATGAATTTATTCAACATAAAAAGTTACAATACGAGCCAACGTTAAACCTTAGATGACTGCTGAACATAGAAAAAAACTTATAAATGAGAGATAGGTTGCATAAAATCGCAAGGTCAACCAAGTGTTCACGTACTAGTGATGTGAATAAATAAAACATCAACGTAAAAATAATAATATGTTTTTACGAAAAAGCTCAAGGTATCATTGATGGGTGGTCTTCCTAGGTTATATTATAATCTTATTGCAAGAGGCTTATGGGCCTTAAAGGTCATTTGACTATTAGTACAATACAATAGTGGTTAACAATTAAGGCAATGCAAATAACATAGAAGGTCAGTTTCTGATGAATTAGGCCTTAGATGAAGGTCAAGGGCATTCATTTGAATAAACATGGTATCTTTTTCATGCCAACATGTTACAAGTCCAATATCCGGTTTGAAGTTCTTTTTGCGATACACAAGAAGTTGTTTGAAGATTTTAGTGTTTGACCCCTGTTACCTTGAATAGCGGTCAATGTCATTCATTTGATAAAACTAAGTAGCACTTATTCCTAGCATATCACAGGTCCAATATCAGGCCTCTAGGGCTTTTAGTTATTCACTAGAAGTCTTTTAAAGGTTTTAGCCTATTTGATCCCTGTGACCCTGAATGAAGATCATGGTCATTCCTTTGAACAACCTTGGTAGCCTTTAATCCCAGCATGTCACAGGCCAAATATTAGGTATCTAGTCCTCTCAGTTATTCAAAGAAGAAAAACAGACTTTATTTTAGCCTATTTGACCCCCGTGACCTTGAATGGTAGTTGAAGTCTTTCATTTGATCAAATTTGGTAGCGCTTCACCCCAGCTTGTCATAGGCCCAATATCAGGTCTTAGTTATTCACAAGAAGTCAATTAAAGATCTTGGCCTTTTTTACCCCTGTCACCTCAAATGAAGGTCAAGGTCATTCGTTTAAAAAAAGTTGGTAGCCCTTTATCCCATCATGTTACCGGCCCAAGATCAGGTCTCTAGTTATTTACAAAGGTTGTTCAAAGATTTT
This sequence comes from Argopecten irradians, assembly GCF_041381155.1. Classification (NCBI taxonomy): domain Eukaryota; kingdom Metazoa; phylum Mollusca; class Bivalvia; order Pectinida; family Pectinidae; genus Argopecten; species Argopecten irradians. Next base: position 7,631,507 of record NC_091140.1, on the reverse strand, counting down.
AGCCTATTGTCAATGGCATTTATTTGAAAAGAAAAAAAAAAAACTTAGAAGCCTTTAATTCCAGCATGTCACAGGCCCAATATCAGGTCTCAAGTCCTCTAATTTATTCTCAAAAAATCGTTTGAAGATTTAAGCCTATTTGACCCTTGTAACTTTGAATGAAGATCAAGGTGATTCATTTGAACAAACTTTGTAGCCCTTTATCCCAGCATGCCACATATTCGATATAAAGTCTCTAGGCCTTACAGTTATTCACAGGAACTTGTTTGAAGATTTGACCTTATATGATTACGATGACCTTGAATGGAGGTCAAGGTCATTCTGTTATGGCTTTATCAGAGATAGTTATCGATTGTTTGACCTGGGATAAATTGCTGTCAGATTTGTTTACCTATTTCGGTTTTATAAATAGTTGTAGGCCGCCTATACTATAGACATATAAGTTTGTAACATTTGTTAGCTCTATAAATAACTACGCAGCCTTTCCGACCCCTATGATCTTGAATGAAGGTCAAGGTAATTCATTTGAACAGACTTGGTAACCCTTCATCCCAGCATGCTATAGGCCAAGTAACAGTACACTGGGCCTTTCGGTTATTGAAACGTTTGAATAAAAAGTTTACCCACTATGACGGCGCATGGCGCACGATGACTGACGATGCAGGATGGCAAAAGGTCATCCTGACCCTTTGGGTAGATGATCTGGAAAAAACTAACCAAAGAAACTTGTTCGTCATAACCTATTTATACATTAGTGAATCTTTTATTTCTGATAATATTGTGACAAGTGATGTTAATAAAGCCGAGTGACATAATAAGAGTAGATGATATAGCACTGCTACACATGTGATATACCGCGTATACTAAAGATTGACCGGATGGTTTCAGTCACCACATGCTGAAAACATTTCTTTTACTTTTTTCCTTTTTCATTTAGATAATGTTTTAAAATCTCTAAGACCATACATTTTGAGGCTAATCATATCATTATCCAAATAAAGGTGATACAATAGACATTATCCCTCTAACTACATGTACATGGCTATCTCCTTTAATCAACATCTGAATGGTTATGTTATTGAGAACTCCCTCTTTACAATCATAAATCGGGTTTGATGTATGACCATTCTACAGTGTATCAGCTTATAGATATTTATCACCACATATGCACTGCTCTTGAAGTAAACAATAGGCCCATGTGTATTAACGGTCATCTTTCTATTATATAGTAGAGAGTGGGAACTCCAACTTTAACGATCGCTACCTTCCCGAAACAAAAAACTGACAGTACCTTATAAACAGTTATAACATAAAACAGTGGCCTTAGATGAGGTTACAGAATTTTGCACGTACTTAGTTGTACGTACAAGATACTAAGTTGTACCTATACGATAATTTTTTGTACAAGACACTAAATTAGGACGATGGCACAAAGCATAAGATTGCCCGCGTTCTTGGAATAAATGTTAAATTGTCTTGAAAAATGATGATAAGTGTACGCTAACAACTTTTGTGACCCTACAAAATCATCAATTTCGCTTATATTCACATTTTATAAAATAAAAGCCGTTTCGGAGAGGTAATGGACCTTTAAAGCTTTAAGTTCTTGATATACGTGATTGCTTTGACCTTAAAAGTAGGTCAATGTCATACATTTCAACAAACTAATAAGCCCTTCATCCTAGTATGCTACAGGCTCAACATCAGTACTCTTAATTATTGATAAGAAGGTTTTAGCCTATTGGGCCAATTTGACCTAAAATTAAGGTCAGTGTCATTTATTTGAACAAATTTGGTGGCCGTTCATCCTAGCATGTTATAGGCCCAATATCAGGTCTCTGTGCCATTTTGTTATTCACAAGAAATCTTTTAAAGATTTTAGCCTATTTGACCCCTGGGACCTTGAATAACGATCAAGGTCATTTGAATAAAGTTGGTAGTTTTTTCTCCCAGCATTCCACAGGTTCAATGTGAAATCTTGATTTCTCTTAGTTAAAGACAATAAGTTGTTTAAAGTGTTTTAATCTATTTGACCCCTGTGACTTTGAATGAACTTGGTGGCCCTCCATTCCAGCATAATAGATCTTTAGCCTGTTTGACATGAAAGTCATTTCTTTAGATATGTGTAAGAACCTAAAATACTGCATGGCATCTGTACCTTATGGAAACAAGTTGTTTAGGGTTCCAGTAAAACAGATATGTTTCTAATATCACATTAGTGAGTATGTTACAACTTACCTTTAGCATTCAGTACCAATATTTTGCTGCCATTGGAGAAACAGGTTAATCCCGGCTCTAACCATTCCATCTTTTCTGCTGCTAGATGTTTACAGTACAGGATGGCTAACTCAGATTCCATTGCTATGGTCAACTGGTCTCCCTTAATACCGGCCTATATAGAAAACATCAATACAAACATCTATATAAATGACTATAGATTAAATGTAGTAGATGGTTTTAACGTTGCCATTAATTAACGCAAGCCATTCTGTGGTAGTTCGAATTCTCCATTTATTCGGTTACAAACAACATAGAGACTCTAAAAAACGAACAAATACAAACAATAAATACTTTGACAAAACGTTGCAAATATTATCACAGTTAAATCAAACTTTACAGCGTATCGCTTACATTTATATTTTTAACATAACGATATGGTTGTTATACATGAATTCAAAGGTTAGTATATTCTAACCAAGACTTATACATAATATGCAAACAGGAGATGCGTCCAAACAATAACCGGACGCTTACTTTTTAACATAAAACATAATAGTAAATATTACTACATGTAGCTAATAAAATACAGATATACACCTATGTGTGGCACAAAGTCGCCTATGGCATTCACGGTGCGATTTCAGTTAGGTTCCTTATGGATACGTACAATGTATCTGTAAATTATAAATACAATACTATTGATAAAACTATACCCTTGATGTATCGTACGATATTATCAAAAGATAATTTACTTTAATCAAACAACGAAATATATTACATCAGAGCGATCGTATATTTTAATACAAAATACACAATTATTAGCTTCTATATAAGAGAAATACAGATTACATAATATAGCTACATATACGTACAATAAACTCTTTTAGATATCAAAAGCAAATAGTCGGCTTATATTACATGATTGTCCTTGATGTGTAGAGGCGCTCTAAAATAGGTGTGACCGTCTAGTGGTCAATCGTAGGAATGCGCTACTGTATAGATACAATGACCGGAAAGGGCGAATTGGCGCCAAAACCGAATAATCAATAAAACATTTCATTGGGACATTACGTCATATAATAAAACCGACCAATATATACTATCTATATTGATATACATATGACGGAAGATACCGGAACTTCATGAATACGATACGATACGATAGCGGTTTAACTATACTAATAAGTACTGGACAATTACTATGGTTAATACAAAATACGTGAAAGTCAATCCTGCCGCATACTCCCTCTGCTTCAAAATTGTCGTCCCGACATTGACATTGTATGAAGAAAAAAATTCAGGGATGCAAAAATCTTAAGACTTGTTACGCAGGAACAAAAAGAATGGTCAGCATTACGAAGATAAAAAAATAAAATGCTGAGAATACCAGGAAAAATATATATATTGGCAATTATCTACCGTAATAAAACCAAAATGTCTATGTCTTAACATTTCCAGAAACTTTGCTTAGTAGAGCATTCGACAACTCCTCATCCCTACCCTTGAAGATTCCGGAGCTGAATAGGCCTTCTATATATCGAGCACGGGTCATCCATTCTGGCTGCTGCTGCTGGAAAGGATGAAGTCTCCAGATCTTTGCCAAGCAGGAGGTTCTCGTCGGCGTCGTGGACGACGTTTGGATCCTTATCATCTTGGGTTTCAGTCACAGTGTCGTCGTCATCATCAGCGTCACTTTGGTGGCTTGTTACATGGGCTTCCCCATCATTTTCCAAACCAGCATCGTCATCATTGCTCTCGTTTTCATCCAGTACCACTTCTACCCTTGCATCATCAGCATCTAAAGACATTTCTTCACTGGATGAATTGGTGGTGCCGGTTGTGGTGTTGGGCAAAACACCATTACCCACCAGAACATCATCCTCGCTTTCACTAGAAGATTCGGAAGAATCATACGACTTCCTCGTACTTCTGAGGCGCATTTTACTTGGTCTAGGTACAGGAACGGGTTTTTCCTTTAAACCGCTGATAAAGTTGATTGGCAAGAGAAGGTTGCGGTGCAGTGTCTTGTCTCTTCCGTCACCATTCTCCTTCCTAACGACAAATATAGGGATATTTTGGTCTGGTTGACCGACGACAGTGTACGGGTCCGACTCCCACCTGTTTGATAGCTTGTGGCGGCCATCAAAAGAGACGATCTTCACCAATCGCCGTCTTTCACCGTTGTCCCTCGGACCTTCTTGCCGTACTGTCCTTTTTGGCAGGTTTGTGACTTGGATACGTTCGCTGAAGCGATTTCGTAAGCTCGTTGGAGACGTTTCCTAAGGTTCATCTACATACGTCGTAAAGTCCGTAGGTAGTTTTGTCCTATGTCTATCCCGAATGCAAGATCAACCGGAAGTCGGGGATTCCTACCAAACATAAAATAGTATGGCGACTGTCCGTTCGAATCCTGTCGTGTGCAGTTATAGGCGGGAACAAGTGCGGATAAGTGTGCTTTCCAATTTTTCTTCTGCTCACTTTCCAAGGTACCAAGCATGCTCAAGAGGGTTCGGTTAAACCGTTCGTAGAGTCCGTTGCCCATTGGGTGATATGGCGTCGTATGAGATTTGGAGATTCCGGTTATCACGCATAATTCGTTGAGCAACTGGCTCTCGAAATTTGGACATTGATCTGTATGGATACGTGTGGGCAGTCCGTAGTGCATCACGAAAGTGTTAAATAATGCATCGGCCGTTGTCTTTGCAGTAGAGTCCTGGTCGGTACCGCGATAGCATACTTGGTGTCCGTGATGACAAGGACATTGTTGTAGACACCTTTCGATGCTTCAAGACATAGAAAATCCATACAGATGAGCTCCAAAGGCTGACTGGAAGGAATACTAACAAGCGGAGCACAGCCCTTAGAAGGTGTTTTCCGGAGTGCACAGGATCCACATATCTTTATCCATTCCTCCGTGTCCCACGTCATGCCCGGCCAGTATAATCGGTCTTGGAGGAAAGATATGACTCGGTCACGTCCAAGGTGTCCCATTTTGTCGTGGACCATGGTAAGTGCGGTGGGGACAAGCGACTTGGGCAAGACTTACTGTTTCCTCGCGTTACCGTCTACAATAATTCGCCGGTAGGGTGTTCCGCCATCCAGAAACAGTTTATCGAAGTTGGTGCGGAGGTTCGTATGGACGCGTGATAATGGCAGGTCCTCTTTCCGTGGCTTGTTACGTTTACCAGCCTTGACGAACGGAATCCATATAGACAGGTCTGGGTCTTTTTCTTGTTCCACAGCCACATTCAGAGTGTCCTTGCTATCCGGGTCCCAATTTACTTCCTGTAAAACATCCGCTGACATAGTCACGTTCTCAATAAGTGGTTTTGGTTGTAGGGCATAACCAAGCGCTCTAATTACCTCGAGAGGGATAGTCTGTCCATCCTCAATCTCGCTGGTTAGGCTGGGAAGTCTTCACATCGAATCCGCATCTGTATTGTTTATCCCGGGTCGATATACAATCTCAAAGTCGTATGCCGCTAACGCCGCAACCCATCGTTGCGAGGTAGCATCCAATTTTGCAGAGGTAAGCACGTACGTATGTTAAAGGGTTGTTGTCGGTTACAGCGGTGAACTGATTGCCATAGAGATAGTCGCTGAATTTCTCAGAAACTGCCCACTTTAAAGCGAGGAACTCTAACTTATGCGCTGGATACCGCTGCTCTGATCTCGACAACCCACGGCTGGCATACGCTATTACCCTCTTTAAGTCGTCTTGCTCTTGGTATAAAACGGCGCCAAGTCCAAAACCGGAAGCATCTATATGCAGGAAAAATTGTTTCCCAAAGTTCGAGTAGCCGAGGTTGGGCGGCTGCGTTAAACTGCATTTCAACTTGTTGAAAGCGTCCTCTTGCTCATTCTCCCAGATCCACTTGCACGGTTCCGGCTTGTCCGTCACCTTCCTCTTGTTGACCTTTTTGGGTTTCTTAGGTGCAGGCATCAAGATGGTCAAAGGTTTCGCAATCCTGGAGAAATTCCTTATAAACCTACGATAGTATCCTACGAAACCCAGGAACTTCCTCACGTTTTCTGGTGTTTCTGGACGGGGCCATTGGATAACGCGCTTTAATTTAGCTGGATCTGGTTCAATGCCTTCTTCGGAGACTACGTGTCCTACGTAAGTGACCTTGGGTTTAAACAGGGAACACTTGTCGGGAGAAAGCTTGAGACCATGACTTTGCAGGCGGTCTAAAACCTGTTCCAAGCGGGATAAGTGTCCATCGAATTCCAGTGCAAAGATAATAATGTCATCAATGTAGACGAAGCAAATCTTGGTATGAAGCCCGTGCATACACTCTTCCATCAACCACTGGTATGTAGCAGGCGCTATGGCAAGTCCAAATGGCATTCTGGTGTATTCGTAGAATCCAAGAGGCCCAACAGTAAAGGCTGTCCTTTCCTTGTGTTCCTCTTCGATTTCCACTTAATGATATCCAGACTTAAGGTCAAGGACGGAGAAAAACTTGTTCTCTGCTAGTGTATCGAGTGTATCGTCTATCCTGGGCAGGGCGTATGCGTCTTTGACAGTTTTTTTGGTTAAGTTGACGATAATCAACGCAAAGTCTAAGCTGGTCATTGGTCATGTAACGACGGCCTTACACGTGTATGTTGTGCGAGGTGCGTGTTTTGGGAGACTGCGGTATATTCATGTTGTGTCTTCTTGTATAGTGGAATTTTTGCCCTTTTTATAGTGCTATATCGCTGAAGCATGCCACCGAAGACACCAAGCAACACACCCCACCCGTCACATTATACTGACAACGGGCGAACCAGTCGTCCCAATCCCTGTATGCTGAGCGCTAAGCAGGAGCTGAGACTACCACTTTTATAGACTTTGGTGTGGCTCGGCCTGGGGACAGAACCCACAGCCTTCCTCACAGGGGCGAACGCTCAACTCAAGGCCAAAAGCGAGGCGGTGCCAAGGGAGGCATTAGGAAACATAAAGTCAGTTAGGAAGAAACTGGGTCCAAGGTGAATGCGACCGCTTTATAACTCCGGCAGCTAACAGCTGGTGTAAATGGTTCCTGTCTTCATCAAGCATCGATGGTGGGATAATGCGATGTCTCTGTCGGAACGGCATATGGTCATTTAAATATATCCTATGTCGGATAACGTCTGTGTGACCCAGATCAATATCACTGGTAGCAAATATCGTGCGGTACTTATCTAGTTATGCCTTGGCCCTTGGCACTTCATCTTCTGACAGTCTGTCAACGTGTACCTTTATTTTGGCTAGAGTGTGGCAGGGACAGTCTGTCCGGTCCAGGTTTCGCCATTTGATTAAATGCATTGCATTAGCCATTAATTAAACACTACGTGCGACATTTCGCATTGATTGTTACGTTTCGTTTCTTGTGTGTTTCGATCAAGTCAACCCTATGTCCGTGTATATATCATTATGTGTATGTCTGCGTTGTGCTCGTGACCCTTGACCTGTCTTTTTCATATTTAACTTTTCCACCCTGTCATGTGACCCAAACTTAACACCACTCACCTGGCACGTGCGGACTGGGAACGCGTATATCCCCAGAGCTGAGCAAGGTATTTATCTTTTAATATATTTAATCAGTATAGTTATCCTATAAGTAGAAATTGTATATGTTACATGCAATTGCTAGATATTACTTCTTGTATTACTTAAAAATACATATCTTTAATCATACGTACATTTTGTATTATTGTTAGAACCTCTGAGAGGTGACACGTACATGTATTTAGCCTCTCGGCCATAATTAAAATCCACGCGTAACATATTATTTTATAACTTTATAACCTTAGTAGGAAATTACGTGCATTTCCTATATGTCCTGAAACTTGTTGTATTTAGTATACTTACCTATCTCTCTATAGGTTTACTTTACCTGAACACGGTGCATATAGATATATAGCTATTCCGGAGGAAAACGCATGTCACATTGATATAGTAAGTTTTAATTGTATAATTTGATTAAGCTCTAGCATTATTTTCTACTGACAATGTGATTATGTTATATCTTAAATGAATGTGTATTGTCATTATGACAACCGCTGTAAGAAATAATAATTTACATTGTAATTCTCCATTGTAATATAGTCAAGGAGTTTTGGTACAATCTATGTGATCCCCACCCCGATTCAAAAGCATCTTCGTTGTCGTCCTCACCATCATCCATATCCTCTATTACCACCATCTGAAGCTCGCATAGTAGAGGTCGAGACATTGCTTACACGTATCTTGATCCTTTCCGTATTGTTGTGGCTATAGGAAACAACAGATGGGATGATATCAATGTCATCTCGTATAGATGATCCAGGAGTGAGATTGATGAAGGCGCAGACTGGGGATAATTCAACTTCTTCTCGGACCGTCCATGGATAATTGCCGCAGAATTCGGGCGAATGGTTATAGGAGTAGTTTCCGCAGACTTTATCACGGCAAGTCTGTAGTGGTGTAGTACCAATTCCCGCTCTCGGAGGTGCATGCATCTAAATGAAAGGTAAATTGGCGTCGTTAACCTTCCATCCTACAAAAAAGCGTTGGCCATAGTGTTCCTCTGTCTGTGCCATCAGAACATGAAGAAGGTTAGTACCTATCAGGATAGGGACAGTAGAGTTGTAAGGGCATGCCGGTACGACGAGAAAAGTCCTTTCTCTATAGTGTTTCCAGCTGGGTCCATCCCAGTTCCAGTGAATAGGAACTTCTACTAGTCATAGGTACGGTAGTAGTTGGCCGTCCGCACATTCGATGTTCAACACAGTCTTAAGTTCCTGTATAGGTATATGTGCAAGGTGGTTGTCATAGAATTGTGGAGATAGTTGAACCGGTATCCAATAACGCTTTGGTCTGTGTATCATAAATCTTGACCGTTACCTCGTTGGCTGTTCCTACCAGTTCTGTAGGTTTTTCAGGGCTAATCTGCTGACAGGCTAACGTCCGCCCTTTGACGCTGGCCTCTACTTGTTTAAAGGATGCGATTTCTCGATCTTGGCTCTGCATCCGAGTTTGATATGTCCCTTCTGGCCACATCTGTAGCAGGTTGGCTCTTTATATGAGTTACTCCTCGACTGATTCATGCCATCTCCCGAGTACTGTTTAGGTTGCTGGCGGTTGCGTCTGTTATCTCTATCTTGTCTTCTGATATTACCCTGTCGAGACGAGAACTCCTGACGTTCCATCCTTCATGTCTTTAACATCAGCGGCAAGTTGATTTATCATTCCTTTTAACTCGCTCAGCTCCGATTTGTTGGTGTCGCTGACTGGTGCCGCGGATTTGGAAATAGCTGTTTCTTTCTTTCCATGTTGTCGGGTTTTCCAGTCTTCCTCCAATCGCCTTATTGCCACCCATCAAGGATGGTTTCAGCCCGCACCAAACCATCGTACACAGCATGGAGTTAGTGTTGTGTTGGGGGACTTGTTCGCTTTCCACCGCCTTCGCTAGGAAATCTTCCAATCGGCAGCTCCAGGTTGCGACATCTTCGTCAGCCTGCTGCTTGGCGCTATATAATTGGGCAAGTTGAATCTCCCCGTTACCAAAGACGCTATCCATTTTCTCTAAAATAGCATCTACTGACGCTGAGGGATCAAGGTGTGAGCGTACACGTAGGGCTGTTCCTCTCAACGAACTCCGGATGGCCTGGGCTATCGTAGCAGGTGGATGTCCTTCCTTGATGATATATTGGACTTCGCTGCACCATAAGGGACATCCTTCTTTGTGTCTCCCGAAAAAGGCGATATCTTGGGGAAATACTGTATCGCTCCTGTGTTATAGGTAACAAAACTGGGTTTGGCATCTTGCTCAACTGATACACCCCTCATCCAAGCTTAGAAAATCATCTAAAGTGTCGACCTTGGGCTTTACCTTCATCGTCTGCAGAAGGCCCACAAGCATCTGCACTTCCTCTTCTGTCGTATTAGCCATGGTTAGGGATGGGAGTGTCAGTAGCGATATATTGAGACAAAGTACTGAAACCGTATTCACAATGCAAGACAATAAAATGTTAACCAAGAGCCAGTTAACAAAACTTGGGGAAGTGGGTCTAAATAAACAACACTGCAAACTATTTAGGGATGGTCTGTAGGAATACGGTACTCTAAACAGTATTTGCAATATATACCAAAAATATTGATTTCCTTGGGTAGTGTATACCGTTTACAATTACACGATATTAATAGGAAAATATTGTCAAGTGATTCTATAAATGAACAATGCATGTTATTATAGTCATCTCACATTACAAAGTTAAAGAACTTTGCACATAAAACTATGTTTTTTTTTCAAACATGGACAAGTAATAAGTAGGCATAAAGTGATAAAACATACAACATAGAACATCGAAAATGCTGAAGTTATTTACAAAACAAAAATGTGAGCGACAAAAATATAACTTTCGAATTGATAGAGGAATGTACAAAATTGAAAAAAAAATAGTATCTGACAAACACAGTAGATGGCAAAGTATTGTCTATCTACGGTAAACTATAGTGTTGAAATATTACCAAATAATTATTTTGATAGTATAAGTTGAAGAAACAACTTTACAGTAATCAATAGTCAATAAATGTAGAGTTAACTATGACTTGATGCAAAGTAAAAAATATATTAAAGAAAAATTACCTTGCAAAGGAATAATTATAACCCGTTTAACACACAAAATAATCCAGTCCAGAAAAAAATCACTATAAAGAAATTGCACTTTCGCTCAAACACTAATTTCCACACAAGTTTATTACACTAATGTCCGTCGCTTCCGCTCAAGGTCAATAAAAGGAGGTCGCCATCTTCAATGTGTCAGTCACTTCTGCTGTAAGTCCTTCACAGGAAGTCGTCATCTTGGATTTAAGCTCCACTTCCGCCGTTGGTCATGAACATGGAGGTTGATATCTTGAATCTTGGTCAATCCAGTGAACATATCAGAGCATTATATTGCACAGGTAACCATATTGTCAACTAAGGTAACCGTACTGTCAACTACGCCCGTAGGCGATTCGAATCGTCCCTCGCACGTGCTCTATACGAAACTTTCACCCGAAGTTGAACAGTAATCACACCCATATGTACACAGGTAGCCGTTGTATAACTCTCGATGTAGACAATGGTCCTCAATGGGGGCTCCAAATGTAGTAGATGATTTTAACGTTGCCATTAGTTAACGCAAGCCATTCTGTGGTAGTTCGAATTTTCCATTTATTCGGTTACAAACAACGTAGAGACTCTACAAAACGAACAAATACAAACAATAAATACTTTGACAAAAAGTTGCAGATAGTATCACAGTTAAAATCAAACTTTACAGCGTATCGCTTACATTTATATTTTAACATAACGATATGGTTGTTATACATGAATTCAAAGGTTAGTATATTCTAACCAAGACTTATACATAATATACAAACAGGAGATGCGTCCAAACAATAACCGGACGCTTACTTTTTAACATAAAACATAATAGTAAATATTACTACATGTAGCTAATAAAATACAGATATACACCTATATTTACACTTGCTAGGCTTGGTCACTATACGCTAATACTAGCCGATTTTGTTTACCATAACTGCATGGTAACATTGAACTTTGAACTTGCGTAAGGAAATGTTCGGTGCAACGTAAAAGGATTCAATATGGGGCGCTAAGGCGCCCCATAGAATATATTCTTAGAGGAATTGCTCCATACAAGCATGGTTAACATAAAAACGAAATCCAATCCCTATATGTGTGGCACAAAGTCGCCTATGGCATTCACGGTGCTATTTCAGTTAGGTTCCTTATGGATACGTACAATGTATCTGTAAATTATAAATACAATACTATTGATAAAACTATACCCTTGATGTATCGTACGATATTATCAAAAGATAATTTACTTTAATCAACAACGAAATATATATTACATCAGAGCGATCGTCTATTCTAATACAAAATACAAATTATACACAATTATTAGCTTCTATATAAGAGAAATAAGCATTACATGATTGTCCTTGATGTGTAGGCGCTCTAAAATAGGTGTGACCGCGGTCTAGTGGTCAATCGTAGGAACGTGCTACTGTATAGATACAATGACCGGAAAGGGCGATTTGGCACATTTGGACATTACGTCATATAATAAAACCAACAAATAGATACTATCTACATTGATATACATATGACGGAAGATACCGGAACTTCACGAATACGAGACGATACGATACGATAGCGATTTAACTATAATACTAATAAGTACTGGACAGTTATTAGACTAAGTTTAATACAAATTACATAAAAGTCAATCCTGCCACATAAAATATCTATAAAGAGTATGAATGTCAAGTTAAGGTAGGTCCATTCTTTGGGAACCCAGGTTAAATCAAATGACGCTATACAAGAAACTGTGGAGGTTGTTTCGAATTCTAGAACGGTTTCCGATACACTATGACATCCCATTTCGATATGTTTTCAACAAGTAAAATTGCCAACATATAATATCAAATGTCAACTATCATTATAGGCCCATTACCTTTCCGAAGTAAAATTTAAAGGTTTCATGAAAAACATCAATAGCATAAGAAAATACATATCGATGGCCTAAGATGAGATAATTACAAACGATTTTCTGCGTAATGTATGATAACTGCCGAGATTAATTTCTCTGTTTTGCCGTCTTGAGCAGTAATATTCACCTACTCACGGTATTTAGGAAGATGGATGGCAACATAAAACGACCCGCGTTATGAAAATTAACGTTTCATTTATTTACATAATTTTTTTTCTTCAGAAAATGATGTTGAGTGTAGTATTAATGATAAGTTAATAACTTTTGCGACTCTACAAAAGTATTGGTCTCGTTTCCATTTAAAACAAATAAAAACCTTTTCGGAAAAGTAGTGGGCCTTTAAGTAAATCAAGTAAAAAAAATGTAAATTAAATGATAATATATTATATAATGAAAGGGGAACCGTCCGGACCGAAAATTCCGGAATTGAAAAAAAAAACCGTATACCGATTTCTTTCAAAACCAAATTATGGAGAAAGTCGTAAAATAAACAGGCTTAATTCAGATGTAATATCCACAAAAACATATTAACTGATGTGGAGTGGTGTTTCAGCATTTCGTTTCTAAAATAGTCAAGCATGACTCATATTAGTACTAGATGAAATGGAGGTATCGCTATGAATTACAAACTTCAAGCTTGCAGTTGTGAATATCTATTTAGGAACCCCATGTTTTAATATGGTATTTGAATAATTTATTACCTTAGGTATATGATAAGCATATATTGTGATTTTTTCATTTCTTTTATGCAATGTATTTATTTGTAGGGGCGAGATATGTCAAAACCTGATTTTTACGTATAAAATATGCCCTACGAAATAAAGTAACTTGGTTAGCATTTAAAAGAATACAATTGTTTTGTAAGTTGTCTAACCTAAGAGGTTCAAGACAAAAACATCAACACGATTGAGACCAAATTAATGATAATAATACAGAAAACATAATTTGATGAAAAAGGTGTTGCATATAGAGTAGAGCACTTCAATCGCGTTTTTTTAGTTGTGACTGAAAATACCAAATAAAATTGCCTTTATAACGACATATCGCAATTGGGTGTTTCCCATATCATTATATCACAAATCGAAGGTAAATATCATTTGACAGCAAATACGACCTTTTCAATTTTTCGCTTGAACAACAGAACAAGTAAGACACTACCCAAGAACCCAAATATTTTATGTTTAGAATTATATTCAGGTTATCATCGGTTCACCATACACAGCTTAAGGTGATGAATTACTGGATATGCCAAGTTTTTTATGTTAATTTCGCCTACCCCATGTTTTTGCCAAAATATCAAAGTACTGAGAGAACATTATCAAATACATCAGAGAAGAATGTGATGGGCAGGTGCGTATTGCGACCAAACCTTGAAATAATCATCATAAACTGAAATTTAGAATATTTTTTTTCGGAAATTCTACTTTTCCGTTTTGAAAGAGTGGGACAGAATCATAATGCTGAGAGTTGTGACTTAAGATATACACAATGTCACGTTGAATTCCAGAAACTGTAGAAGCATTAAGGTAATAAAGATAAAATACGACAATATATGTCCTTTTGTAATAAATAATAATAAAGACATACCGATCAGGCATCGCTGTATATTTGTTTACAACATGTGTGCGTCCGGGTTTCCTGTTTGTTGTCTCGGTGTATTACACGCTTGGCTAGTCAAGTTTACGCTAGCGAGTAAAGCGTTTGCGAGACCCGGATTGACAAAATCCGAGGGTATAAAAGCCCGCGCTCGCAGACGAATGTGAGTCTGTAATCAACACTCAAGCTGAGAAGATCGGAGAATATCAGGTATATGCTATAACAGTATTCCCCTTAACAACCACAGCGTGGTTAGCGACTACATAGGTAGTCAGCGACTACAAGGTAGTCGGCGACAACGTAGTTGTCGGGAGTCAGAGGACAGTGACTATACATATATAACCACAAGGTGGTTAGCGACTACATAGGTAGTCAGCGACTACAAGGTAGTCGGCGACAACATAGTTGTCGGGAGTCACAGGACAGTGACTATAGGCATATAACCACAAGGTGGTTAGCGACTACATAGGTAGTCAGCGACTACAAGGTAGTCAGCGACAACACTGTTGTCGAGAGTCACCGGCTAGCGATAGTCGGCGACTAGGCCAGTAACCACAGGGTGGTTAACGACAACTCGGTAGTCAGTGACATGGTCAGTGACCACGGGGTGGTTGACGACTATAGGATATAGTCAGTGAATATAGATTGTTTGTTGTATACCCAATCTTTAAGACCAGGTGTCGATGGTCAGGCAGACCACTGTATATATACTTATATATTAAAGTATGTCTATTGTTAATCGCTCGGAATTTATGTAATGTTTTACGCTACCAAATAGTAGTCATATCTGTATATATTTGCTTCTGTAGACTAGTCACTAACCAAGATCATTCACTATAAGTGACGAACCCATTTAGAAACGTCACAGTTTTTGGCGGCAGCGGTGTGGATCTTGGTTATTTGACAACATTTTTGTAATATAATTGTATAAGTCTACACTTTGAAACTAATTTATATTACAGTACTGTTTTTGTAATAAAATCACAAAACGGTGTGGTTATTTGTTGTTCTCAATCATCATGGCGGAAGCCAATATCCGTGATCTTTTGGGTGATGAGTCTGACCATGGCCTTGATTTTGACAATACCGGTCAGCGGAATTTTGATTTCTCTACCCCATTCTCACAACCCTATATACCCAATATACCATATGGCCCAAGTTCAGTTACTGACTCTGGGTTGGGGACTAGGGAGAAGGATACTCGCCCAAAAGTGGTGAAACTGAACCTTGATACGAGTTTGGGGTTACAAAATGAAAGTATCCAAAAGGTCGAGAAAGAGATCAGCGATCTCAGAGAACAGATGTTGCAAATGAAAACTGACAGTTACAATCTGTTGGCAAGAACAAAACCGGCGACATCAGACCAAACCAAAGGGCCCATATCAGGTAGTCACGAGTTTGACCATGTCACGACACGCAAGAAACAATCATACAGAACTGCTGGTCATGATGTTGATGAATCAGATGATGAGCATGGCGAAGTCAGTGACACGACCAGGAAACAGAGAAAGAAAACTGTTAATGTGAAAGCATCAACATACGATGGCACAACTCCATGGGTTGACTTTAGGTCACATTTCGAGGCTTGCTCGAGAATAAATCGCTGGTCCACTAGTGAGAAAGGTCTCCACCTAGCGGTGTCGCTACGAGGCCAAGCTCAGGGCATATTAGGTGACCTCGATATTGCTGAGCAGGAGGATTATGGGGCACTGGTCAGAGCCTTAGAAGAAAGGTTTGCTCCCCCTAACCAGACGGAGTTGTATAGGGTCCAGTTAATGGAGAGACGCCAAAAGGCTAACGAAAGTCTACCAGAGTTGGGGCAAGCCATCAGGCGGCTTGTAAACTTGACATACCGTACTGTGTCAAGTGATGTTAAGGAAACGTTGGCGAAGCAGCAGTTCATAGAGGCACTCGCAGACTCAGAGATGCGCATACGCATCAAGCAGGCTAGGCCTAAGAATTTGACTGAGGCTATACAGTTGTCAGTAGAGTTAGAAGCCTACAACCGCTGCGAGAAGAAGTCAACAGAAGGCCAGTCATATCTCCGTAACACTACTGCTGAACCATCTGAACAGTCAGAGATGCTTAAGCTGTTGCAAGATATGCAGAAGAAGTTAGAGTCCTTAGAGAAAGATGTTGGAAAGATAAAAACTAAGAGCAAGCCAAACACAAAAACCAATACAGTCAAAAACAGAAGTTGTTTTAATTGTGGTGAGGAGGGACACTTCAAGAGAAACTGTCCTAAACCTAACAAAAAGAAAGATGTCAATAAAGATCAGAAACAGGCTGGTGCCCAGCAAGTAAACACTCGCCGTCGACAGCGACGGAAGAAGCCGAGAGCTGGTATAGGGGTCCTCAACTGCAGTGCAAGAGGCAGGCATGTATATTGCTGCCGAACTGCACGGAACAAAAGTAAATCTTTTGGATGATACGGGGGCGACAGTCACCATTATATCAGAGCGCGTCTTTGATCAAGTTCCGGATTCAGCGAAACCCCGACTGAGTCAAGTTCGCCAAGAGGTATTAACAGCCAGTGGTGAAAAAATAAAGGTCAAAGGCAAAGGCAGTTTTGTTATGAAACTGAACAGCACAAAGAATATTTGTGTTGAAGGCATTGTTGCCAAGATAAATACTGATGGTATTCTAGGACTTGACGCTATGCAGGACCGAAATGGTTCCCTTGATTTCACAAGAGGTGTTCTCACTCTTGACGGTGTTGTAATACTGACAACCTATATGGGCAGTATGGGTTGTTATCGACTTTCCTTGGTAGAGAAAGTGACACTCCCCGCCAACACCGAGGTTGTGGTTCAGGGAAAGGTATGCCTACCAGAGGGCGAAACCGTCAGTAATCTGCTTCTAGTTGAGAAGCCCGATACTTTCCTTAAAACGGAAAGGGCATTAGTCGCCAGGGCACTTGTACAGTATGATACCACTGTGCCTGTAAGATTGATGAATCTGTGTAACGAAAGTCAACAGTTTTACCCTGGGACGACGATTGCACAAGTCAGCACTGTCGATAAGGTAATGGGAGATGTCGACAACCCAACACCTAAGAAGACAGTCGGACTGAGGGCTGACATTCAATCATTATTGGATGAGTCCAAGCCCAATCTTACAGAAGAGCAGTACAATGCTGCATTCGAGTTGCTGATTGCAAACCAGGCACTTTTTGCTGTTACTGACGACGATCTGGGTAGAACGGGTGTAACCCAACATAAGATTAATACAGGGGGCGCCAGACCAATAAAACAGCCAGTCAGAAGAGTTCCGGGTAACCTCGGTCCTGAGGTTGATAGGCAGGTCAAAGACATGCTTGATCGGGGAATTATTCAGAAGTCATCCAGTCCCTGGAGCTCTGGCATTGTCCTAGTGAAAAAGAAGGACGGAAGCTTACGATTTTGTGTGGACTATAGACAGCTGAATGCTGTCAGCATCCCTGATGCGTATCCACTTCCAAGAATCGATGAGGCTCTTGATCAGATGTCAGGTAGCTCATGGTTCTCAACATTGGACCTTAACTCTGGATGTTGGCAAGTTGAGTTGGCACCTGAAGATTGGCAGAAAACTGCTTTTGCAACAAGGACAGGGCTATACGAATTTACGGTCATGCCATTTGGTTTAGCATCAGCTCCTGCAACATTCGAGAGACTGATGGAGACAGTGTTAGCAGGTTTACAGTGGCAGACTTGCTTGATATACCTGGACGACGTTATTGTGACCGGAAAGACATTTGAAGAAATGGTCGAGAATCTCAGACAAGTATTCAATCGACTCCAAGATGCGGGGTTAAAGCTTAAAGCACGCAAATGTTGTCTGTTTGCTAAGGAAGTAATTTTCCTAGGCCACAAGATCTCGGAGGAAGGTATCTCCACTGACCCTGATAAAGTGAAGAAAGTGGCAGAGTGGCCGGTGCCTGTCAACGTTAAGCAGTTGCAATCATTCTTAGGATTCTGTAGTTACTACAGAAAATTTGTCAGGGACTTTTCTGCAATTGCAAAAAGTCTACACAAACTGACAGAGAAGGGGCGGAAATTTGACTGGACACCCCAGTGTCAAACAGCATTTGACACTCTGAAGAAAGAGCTAACCAGCACAAAGACTTTAGCTCATCCCGATTTTAGTAAGGGGTTCATACTCGACACAGATGCGAGTCATGAAGCAATCGGGGCTGCACTATCACAGATAGTAGATGGTGTGGAAAGGCCAATAGCATTTGCAGGTCGTACATTGACCAAGGCGGAAAGGAAGTACTGTGTTACTCGCAAGGAGTTACTGGCAGTTGTTAACTTCACAAAATACTTCAGGCATTACCTGTATGGCAGAAAATTCACTGTCAGAACAGACCATAGTTCACTTAGGTGGTTGCTGAATTTCAAAGACCCAGAGGGGCAAATGGCCAGATGGTTGCAAGTCTTAAGCTCTTATGATATGCACATCGTCCATCGACCAGGCAAGCAACATCAAAATGCAGATGGCTTGAGCAGGATTCCATGTCGCCAGTGTAACTATGACCCGGACTGGGAACAGAAGGCTGGCGACATAACATCGTCATGTGCAGCCAACGTAACAAAAAGTCAAGATCCCTGTAAGTCTGAGAACAAAGAGATACAGGAGAAGACCTTGAGCGAAAAACAAAAGGATGATGACGACCTAGGGTCGGTTATCGCCTGGGTCAGGCAAGAGAAAAAGCCTGGTTACAAGTCCATAGGTGGCAGAAACAAAACAGTAAAATCTTTGTGGTCACAGTTCAAAACACTGTCCATGCAAGATAACCTGTTGGTAAGGAAGACAGAGAAAATATGGTTCAAGTTATCATACCTAGAGATGAGCGTCGCACAGTTCTTAACCATGCCCATGACAACAGAACAGCTGCTCATCTAGGAATAAGGAAGACCCTTGCAAAGATCCGCCAACAGTTTTACTGGCCTGGAATGCAAGATGATGTCAAACGATATGTCACAGGTTGCACACTGTGCGCTAAAAGCAAGAACATGACACAGACGAAGAAAGCACCTATGCAGGTGACAGAGTCTGGCTATCCCATGGAGCGTATAGCCATGGACATTCTGTGCGAGCTGCCTGAGACTGATGATGGCAACAGGCACATCTTGGTCATCTCAGATTATTACACTAAGTGGACAGAGAGTTTCCCTATGCGAGATATGAGCGCTGAGACCGTAGCACGCATGCTAGTGGAAGAAATTGTTTGTCGATTCGGAGTCCCAAGCATAATCCATTCAGATCAGGGATCTCAGTTCGAGAGTGCTTTATTTCAGGAAATGTGTCACATATTGCAGATTGAAAAGACCCGTACCACTCCCTACCACCCTCAGTCGGACGGTATGGTCGAGAGATTCAATAAGACATTGGTCACCATGTTAAGGGCCTTTGTGAATGAACGACACACTGACTGGGATAAACACTTACCTTATGTCATGATGGCATATCGGTCAACCGAACATGAGACTACCTCCCATTCACCAAATTTTATGATGCTTGGAAGAGAGACATCTACTCCACTGGATCTACAATACTCCATGCCACGGAACTTGAAAGCCTTGCCACAGAACACGTGGGCCTGGGAACTACAGGAGAAGATGGAAGATGCACATCAGTTGGTCAGAGGAAATGTCAAAGGCCAGATGTTGCGACAGAAAAAGCTGCATGACCAGAAACTTTCATGGCAACAGTTCAAAGCTGGTGATGATGTCTTTGTTTTCTTCCCTAATGTCAAGCCAGGGCAAAGCCCGAAGCTTGCTTGCCGCTGGAAAGGTCCATTCCGAGTGATATCAAAACTCACTGACGTGACTTATCGCGTACGTTGTGGGCGTAAGGGAAAGATGTAAGTCATTCATGTGGACCGCATGAAACAAAAGAAAACCCAGCAGTTACGAAATGAAAAGGCTGAAGATTTTGCAAAAGTTAAAGAGCAGCAGACACAGGTGAATGAGAGTTGTTTCGAGAGCGAACAAGACATAATTGGAGAGAATGTGAACAATTCATTTGAGGAGAGTTCCTCTACCCTTATACCTGAATGTGAGACAGAGTTGAAGTGTGAGGAAGAATGTCTGAAGGGTACAAACACAGTACCACGACAAGGTCGTAGGCATAGGAAAGCACCTGCCAAACACTCTGATTATATTCTGTTCTAAAATGTTATACAATTTCCAGAATAATATGAATAAATTATTGCCAAAAGTAATATGTTATATTACTGATATATATTCCCTCTAATCAAAGTGTTCTGTACTTTCAGGATGGTAAACACTAAAACAACTCCAATGAAGGCCTGCCCAATGTGTAAATTCCGGACAGCCGGAACTGATGAGCTTAAGGAGCACCTGGTGCTTTGTGGTTTGAAAAATGCGGAAAAGAATCCCTTCTCCTGCAGCCACTGCAATTTTACAACGTCAAAGCAAATATACCTAACCCGCCATGAGAAAAGGCACCAGAAATCAGAAGACAAGAATAGTCAGCCTGAAGTAGGACAAGTGTCCAGCCAGCCTGACGGGAAAGGCGACGAAGCCTTAAGCATCAGCAGCAGTAATGATAGTGACTCGGATAACGATTCCGATGTCTCATCACCAGAAGACTGGCAAACACAGGATCCGGGGCCATTACTGTCAGAGGAATCAGAAATGGAATCTAGTGAACATGTGTTCCAACCTGAGGAAGGAGCATCCACCTCGGCAGAAAGAACATGCAATGATCAAGAATCTAATGATGATTCGTTGCTTGGAAGAGTCATTCGGAAGTCCACTAAACCTACGTTGCCTTTTAACCAGAAAAGAGCGGCCATGGAGCAAAACGTTGCAACGAGCAAGAAGTTACGTGCATCAGATCTACGCAATGTTATCCCCAAACCTGTAACTCTTGAACAACCTAACAAACGACACACTCAAACAGTGACCCGTCGTTTTGTCAGTGTAGGTGTCCAGACGGACACGGCTTTAAACACCACTAAGAGAGCTGTCACTACAACTTATCGCTACCGTGAGGCTGGTAAACGGGTAAAGCAAACTACCGTAGATGAGACATTCTTCTACTTCAAGGCATTTGGTGATAGCCGTTAATAGACTCATATAGGGGAGAAAAACATTCATTTTACTTTATATTAAAAATTATTGATGATTCATTACTTGTGTGTTTTCTATGATTCTTGAAATTCAGTTTTAATGATTTAGAAGCGTGGAAGCTTCAACCTCGCTGTATATTTGTTTACAACATGTGTGCGTCCGGGTTTCCTGTTTGTTGTCTCGGTGTATTACACGCTTGGCTAGACAAGTTTACGCTAGCGAGTAAAAGCTTGGTTTGCGAGACCCGGATTGACAAAATCCGAGGGTATAAAAGCCCGCGCTCGCAGACGAATGTCAGTCTGAAATCAACACTCAAGCTGAGAAGATCGGAGAATATCAGGTATATGCTATAACAGTATTCCCCTTGATAGAGTGATTGGCAGCGGCTCGTGACCTGTGATAGGTCAATGACTACGCATACATAGTATAGTCGGTAGTAACAACCACAGCGTGGTTAGCGACTACATAGGTAGTCATGATCAGCGACTACAAGGTAGTCGGCGACAACGTAGTTGTCGGGAGTCACAGGACAGTGACTATACATATATAACCACAAGGTGGTTAGCGACTACATAGGTAGTCAGCGACTACAAGGTAGTCGGCGACAACGTAGTTGTCGGGAGTCACAGGACAGTGACTATAGGCATATAACCACAAGGTGGTTAGCGACTACATAGGTAGTCAGCGACTACAAGGTAGTCAGCGACAACACTGTTGTCGAGAGTCACCGGCTAGCGATAGTCGGCGACTAGGCCAGTAACCACAGGGTGATTAACGACTACTCGGTAGTCAGTGACATGGTCAGTGACCACGGGGTGGTTGACGACTATAGGATATAGTCAGTGAATATAGATTGTTTGTTGTATACCCAATCTTTCAGACCAGGTGTCGATGGTCAGGCAGACCACTGTATATATACTTATATATTAAAGTATGTCTATTGTTAATCGCTCGGAATTTATGTAATGTTTTACGCTACCAAATAGTAGTCATATCTGTATATATTTGCTTCTGTAGACTAGTCACTAACCAAGATCATTCACTATAAGTGACGAACCCATTTAGAAACGTCACACTTTGCCCATTGTTAAAGGGTACCAACAACGTTGTTACCGTATCAGGTAGGAAGTTAGAATTTCAACTGCTATCCTCATGGCATGATCGTAAAAGGTGATACCTTTTTAGCTGGCGTCAATCAGACGAGGCGCTATATATCTCCTTTTACCTTAAGTGAACTAGGGGTCGCGAAATAATACCACCAAAGAGTTTGCCAGGTACTGATTATATAAGGTTTTTTATCCAAAATCCTTCATGAAAGTGTATCCTTCAATGGCCATTGGTTATTAGCAGCTTCATTTTGCTAGATATTTTGGTCTAATTCTTAGAGAAGACCGAAATATTCAAATTGGAATGAATTAGTCAATGGGTTTTTTTCAAGAAAATGCTATAGTTACTTAATTAATTCTAGAAATATTACTTTGACGAAGGCTCTTGGTTCTGTCGTTTGGTCGGGCAACACCATAGGATTTATGAAATGATATACAATGGACACCGTCCTGAACTGACTATAGCTGTAGTAGGACGTCAGTAAAAAATCAACCAGTTTACTTTCGCCATACAAATTCCTGCATTCGTGACTCTATAATATCGTTTTCATTGGGTTTTTTTCTTCAAAAGTTAGCATCCTATTTAACAGCCAGGGTCATGTCGGACGTCCTCCCAAACACCAAACCCCACCCGGTCATATTATATACTGACAACGGGCGAAACAGTCTTCCCATTCCCTTAATGCTGATCGCTAAGCAGGAGCAGAAGCTACCACTTTTATAATAGACTTTAGTGTGTCTTAGCCAGAGAACAGAACTCTAGGAGAGCACTCAACAGAAGACCAAACGTGAGGCGGGGCCAAGCGTAAGGGAAACGTATGGAAAGCCATAGCTGCCTAATATTATAAATGTCCATTATATGATACGTTTTTATCATTATATGATACAAAATCATCATTATATGATACTACTTTATCATTATATGATACAATATTGTCATTATATGATATGACTTATCATTATATGATACGATATTGCCATTATATGATACGAATTCACCATTATATGATACGACATTGTCATTATATGATACGAATTCACCATTATATGATACGAATTCACAATTATATGATACGAATTCACCATTATATGATACGAATTCACCATTATATGATACGAATTCACCATTATATGATGTGATATCATTATTATATGATACAAACATGTCTTTTTGCCCCCCCCCCCCATTTTCGCCGAGTGAAATGTTCTAAATATGCACATTTGAAAGAAAAAAGGGTCCTCCTGTACATATTTGCACTTCATTTTAGAAAATTTTCCGCTACCCTTCGCGTTTTCTAAAACATTCAGGCACGTAATGCTCAAACCTTTAATAATGAAAATTCAATACACACGAACTACACTAGAAATGTCCACCAATGGATTATACTATTTCAAAAAATGTTTCTTAAAAGATTAATTTGTTTATATATCTTCAATTCATTATTATTTTGAGTTACACAACAATGTGCCGATGGTGTGAATCCGGTATGTTCAGATCGAGCTGGGTTGCAAAATGGTATGACGAAAGTATCATTTCTTAATGCGGGTAACTTTAAATCGAAAAATTACCGTGTACAGCTTTTAAATCACCAAAATACATTGTAAAACTCATCTCAGCCATTCCAAATCATATTTTTGTCCCGGGTGAAACTTACGAACCCCCCCAAACACCAAAATCTCGCGCCAGCGAATCTCTCAAAATCAACAAAATGCATCGTAAAACTCATCACAATCATTCTAAATCGTAATATTTTTTCCAGTGGACACCCCGGACCCCCCAAACTCGCACGCTTATTTGCGTATTCATTAATTTCCTGTTTCCACTGTCTATAGATGTGTATAAGGATTATATATAATGATATAAGAAACAAGAGGCCCAAAGGGCCTTAACGGTCATCTGACTACCTTGGCAATAGTAAAATTAATTATATATGGTGTCACTTTGTCAGGACCATGTCAGGATCATTTTCAATTTCTTTCAACAAATTTTATTTCAAACAAGAGGCCCAAGGGCCTTAACATATAGGAAATTAATTAGATAAAGTGTCATGGTAGCCATTCTTCGACTTGTGATCAACCAGAGATGTAACAATACTTTGTCAGGACCATGTCAGGATCATTTCATGCAATTCTCAATTGATGTAGAAATGCTTACTTTATATAAAGAAACTCGTTAACTTGCCGCTACCCAAATTGGTAAACTTTTGAAAAAAATGTTAAAATTTTTAAACGAACATGTATGCTTGAATCCAGATTTTGCTTTTAACATTCCACAAAGAGATGCCTCCAAATTTTATGATTTGTTTACTTGTCTACAATGCATATATTTTAAATAGAGAGCTTTGAAGCATGTCCGGTCCAGTCCTGTATTTCAGTAGTTTTTAGTACCCAAAATGGTACACCACCATATAAGAAGCCACTCAATTGATACAAATGTTTTTATAGACACCATAAGGTACTCTGAACATAACAAGAAGACTCTTCACACGAAAAAAATAGTTCAAACAATCTGTTTGGGGCGAAAAATGCAAATTTCCGGAAAGAGCCTCAAAGTCCACATTTTAACTATTTTTTCGTAAATATTCTTCTTGTCATTTTCAGAGTACCTTATAGTGTATATAAGAGCACTTGTATCAATTAAAATGTCTTCTTATATGCTATATTTGTGATCCGCCATTTAAACAGCCATTTGCATTTACAACAATAGGCTCCTGCGCTATTCGCTGGTCCGATTTTGCCAAACAAACTGTTGGAGTACCTGGCATAGTCACTACTGAACACGATAGCATGTTTATTTGGTGCCATCAATGCAATTCACACGAGTTCTATGTCTTCTCCAGAAATATACATTTTTCTCTTTTTTTACTGAAATTTACAAGCAGCTTCACAAATTACTTATCAACAGTAAGACTGACAGTTAGTCAGGGTATATACCAACAATTAATGAAATTAGTTCTGTTCAATAGCAGCACAGTAATGCGTTTTAGGCTTGCAAAATATCACTGGTTAAAGCCATTACATGAACCTTAAGGAAATTTCAAACATTTTTTAGTGGCTTTAAGTCACATAGCTGTCAAAAATATCCCATTCAGCAATGTTGTTTTCCGTGTTTGAATATGTATAGTGTCTTTAGGGTTGTCGCACGATGTCTTTTCACAAATGTTTTCATAATTTCATTATTCTCATGTTGAAATAGAGATAATAAGCAACAGGAAAGAATATGACATATAAAAATTGACACAGTTACTGTTAAGCACCTTAATATTTGTTGAGGACAGTAAGTGTCAATATAGATTGTAAACTGAACAATTCTGCTTCATATGCAATGTATATTAAAAGTATACTAATTTGGGTAGCGTACCAATTTGGGTAGCGTCACGTGAGTTTTCTCTGCAACGGAAGGCAAAAAACGAGAAAATGTATGTCTTGATTACCTCAAGGGCTTAACATTATTTTCAAATCCACAATACTTGCTTCAAATTAACAGCATATTTGAAACTACTTTTTTCCAAAATATCATGATATCGCCGTAAAAATGAGGCATGTTTATAAATCAAAAACGAATATCCTTTCTCCAAACCTTTACCAACAAGAAAATAATTGGCATATTTTCCATTAAAACATCTTTTTTACTGTAAACTTGCTAATATTTGCAGGCGTTTTATTTTCCCAACATTTGTAAAAGGTAGCATATACAGCCCAGCCTGTCATATCAATGATGCTTAGGAACCCGTCAAAGATGATTCGCGGAAATAAGTGTTAAAGTGGTCTTATTTAGGGCGTGAACATTATACATAGGATGGTCGTTAATCAATATGTAGTTGAACAACTACTCATACTGGTGGATTTATATCATAGCTAAATAGATAAAAGTCCATCTTGTACATCTCCTGGATCTGAGATAGGATACGTTTAGGCATAACTTTGTATGCCTCTACTAACGCTTGTCTCCGCTGCGCCTTTCGTTCTGTGCTTGATAGCGGGTGGGTTGTCATCTCTGATAAAACAGCCTTGGTGATTGTCTCAAGGTTAACACTGTTTTCATCCTTAAATGTTGATATCGGAAACGGTTTATCAGTTTTAATGTAGCCCTGGATCTTAAACCCTTCCCACATTTTCATGAAGAAGGCAAGTTTGTTGTTACAACAGGCTTGCATCGTTTTACTGTCATGATCGTTCCACATGGTTTCTATAACGCCCTCCATTGCCTTATTGGTACCAGACCCGTGAAACATGTTGGTCAGGGTGGCTTTGACATCGTTACTGATGTCCAGCTGACTCATGATGTATTCTGTGTCCTTGGTCAATGTCTCTTGCTTTATAACATACTGATATTCAACATCACAAACCCTACATAAGGTGTACACAGGACACCAGTGACGGTTAATTTTAGCTCCCTGAAGAGCTTTTGTTGTCTCACTGTCTACAAAATCCTGGAATGATACATCGTATCCACACTTACCGGCGTCTGTCATGAAGTATCCTTTACCCAGTGATCGGGCGAGGGCTTGTGCGGTTTGTGGAAATCTCAACAAAAAGAATTTATCTATAAATGCAGAAAATAATCTGGAGTAGGGGTCCCGGGAAACAACGACTCCTTTTGTACCAAGTGGCTGGGGATGAGGCGGCATATGTTTGGTCAGCCCACTACTTAATCCATGAATCTTACTTCTTGAGATACCGAAAGCTTCGGCGGCTGGTAATCCCTTGTCGACTATTAAAAAACACGATTGCCCAAAATGTACTTCCTGCCTTTGCGACCTTACAGACACTTATATTCAGGTTCTGTGATTGAAAGAAAAGTGCCTGGCCTTGTTGGTATTTAATTCTATAATACTCTTTTCGAGTTGATTGGTAACAGCCCTTCTGTAAGTGACTAGTGCGATTTGTCCACACATCTATCTTTCCCGAGTCAGCATACTGGGCACTCATTTTGATCTGGTCTTGCTTGAACTCCTGATCTGAAAACAGCAGAGTATGTCTATAAACAAATATAAAAATGATAGCAAGACCAAAGTGGGTCTTTAAAAAATATCAAAAAGGTAGTCAGGCCAATTATTCTGCAGCTACATATGTAGCTCATCTCAAAGAATATTCCCCATCTGTCAATAACGATTGTACTACATAACAACAATAAACTGCACTACATCAATACAATGTAATGTACTACATAACTACAATGCAATACACTACATAATCACAATTTACTGTACTACATAACTACAATGTAATGACCTATATAGTTGCAATGTAATGCACTACATAACAACAATGCAATGTACTACATAACTACAATGTAATGTACTAGAAAACCACCATGTAATGTACTACATAACTACAATGTACTGTACTACATAACTACAATCTACTGTAGTACATAACTACAATTTAATATACTAGATAACCACAATGTAATGTACTACATAACTACAATGTACTGTACTACATAACTACAATTTACTGTAGTACATAACTACAATGTAATGTACTATATAACTGCAATGTAATGTACTATATAACTACAATGTAATGCACTACAAAACTACAATGCAATGTACTACATAACTACAATGCAATGTACTACATAACTACAACATAATGTACTATATAACTACAATGCAATGTACTACATAACTACAATGTAACGTACTACATAACTACAACAAAATGTACTATATAACTGCAATGTAATGTACTACATTGCTACAATGTTATGTACTACATAACTACAATTTATTGTACTACATAACTACAATGTTATGCACTACATAACTACAATGCAATGTACTACATAACTACAATGTAATGCACTACATAACTGCAATGCAATGTACTACATAACTACAATGTAATGTACTACATAATTACAACAAAATGTACTACATTACTGCAATGTAATGTACTACATAATTACAATGTTATGTGCTACATAACTACAATGTAATGCACTACATAACTACAATGCAATGTACTATATAACTGCAATGTAATGTACTATATAACTACAACATAATGTACTATATAACTGCAATGTAATGTACTACATAACTACAATGTTATGTACTACATAACAACAATTTATTATACTACATAACTACAATGTAATACACTACATAATTACAATGCAATGTACTACATTATAACAATGTTATACACTACATAACTACAATGTACTATGAATTACTACAATGCAATGTACTACATAACTACAAAATAATGCATTACATAACAACAATACAATGTGCTACATAACTACAATGTAATGTACTACATAACTACAATGCAATGTACTACATAACTAAAATGTAATGCACTACATAACTACAATGTCATGTGTTACATAACTACAATACAATGTACTACATAACTACAATGCAATGTACTACATAACAACAATACAATGTGCTACATAACTATAATGTAATGTACAACATAACTACAATGCAATGTACTACATAACTACAATGTAATGCACTACATAACTACAATGTAATGTACTACATAACTACAATACGATGTACTACATAGCTACAAAATAATGCATTACATAACAACAATACAATGTGCTACATAACTTCAATGTAATGCACTACATAACTACAATGCAATGTACTACATAACTAAAATGTACTGTACTACATAACTACAATCTACTATAGTACATAACTATAATTTAATATACTAGATAACCACAATGTAATGTACTACATAACTACCATGTACTGTACTAAATAACTACAATTTACTGTAGTACATAACTACAATGTAATGTACTATATAACTGCAATGTAATGTACTATATAACTAAAATGTAATGCACTACATAACTACAATGCAATGTACTACATAATCACAATGTAATGTACTACATAACTACAACATAATGTACTATATAACTACGATTTACTGTAGTACATAACTACAATGTAATGTACTGTATAACAGCAATGTAATGTACTACATAACTAAAATGTACTATACATTACTACAATGCAATGTACTACATAACTACAAAATAATGCATTACATAACAACAATACAATGTGCTACATAACTAAAATGCAATGTGCTTCATAACCACAATGTCATGTGCTACATAACTACAATACAATGTACTATATAACTACAATACAATGTACTACATAACTACAATGTAATGTACTACATAACTACAACAAAATGTACTATATAACTGCAATGTAATGTACTACATAGCTACAATGTTATGTACTACATAACTACAATTTATTGTACTACATAACTACAATGTTATGCACTACATAACTACAATGCAATGTACTACATAACTACAATGTAATGCACTACATAACTGCAATGCAATGTACTACATAACTACAATGTAATGTACTACATAATTACAACAAAATGTACTACATAACTGCAATGTAATGTACTACATAATTACAATGTTATGTGCTACATAACTACAATGTAATGCACTACATAACTACAATACAATGTACTATATAACTGCAATGTAATGTACTATATAACTACAACATAATGTACTATATAACTGCAATGTAATGTACTACATAACTACAATGTTATGTACTACATAACAACAATTTATTATACTACTTAACTACAATGTAATCCACTACATAACTACAATGCAATGTACTACATAACTACAATGCAATGTACTACATAACTACAATGTGATGTACTACATAACTACAATGCAATGTACTACACAACTACAAAATAATGCATTACATAACAACAATACAATGTGCTACATAACTAAAATGCAATGTACTTCATAACCACAATGTCATGTGCTACATAACTACAATACAATGTACTATATAACTACAATACAATGTACTACATAACTACAATGCAATGTACTACATAACTAAAATGTAATGCACTACATAACTACAATGTCATGTGTTACATAACTACAATACAATGTACTACATAACTACAATATAATGTGCTACATACCTATAATGTAATGTACAACATAACTACAATGCAATGTACTACATAACTACAGTGTAATGCACTACATAACTACAATGTAATGTATTACATAACTACAATGCAATGTACTACATAACTAAAATGTAATGTACTACATAACTACAATCTACTATAGTACATAACTATAATTTAATATACTAGATAACCACAATGTAATGTACTACATAACTACCATGTACTGTACTACATAACTACAATTTACTGTAGTACATAACTACAATGTAATGTACTATATAACTGCAATGTAATGTACTATATAACTAAAATGTAATGCACTACATAACGACAATGCAATGCACTACATAACCACAATGTAATGTACTATATAACTACAACATAATGTACTATATAACTACAATTTACTGTAGTACATAACTACAATGTAATGTAATATATAACTGCAATGTAATGTACTACATAACTAAAATGTACTATACATAACTACAATGCAATGTACTACATAACAACAATGTAATGTACTACATTACTACAATGCAATGTACTACATAACTACAAAGTAATGTACTACATAACAACAATACAATGTGCTACATAACTAAAATGCAATGTACTTCATAACTACAATGTAATGCACTACATAATACAACGCAATGTACTACATAACTACAATGCAATGTACTACATAACTACAATGTGATGTACTACATAACTACAATGCAATGTACTACATAACTACAAAGTAATACATTACATAACAGCAATACAATGTGTTACATAACTACAATGCAATATACTTCATAACTGCAATGTCATGTGCTACATATCTACAATACAATGTACTACAATGTGCTACATAACTATAATGTAATGTACAACATAACTACAATGCAATGTACTACATAAATAAAATGTAATGCACTACATTACTACAATGTCTTGTGTTACATAACTACAATACAATGTACTACATAACTACAATACAATGTACTACATAACTACAATGCGATGTACTACATAACAACAATACAATGTGCTACATAACTATAATGTAATGTACAACATAACTACAATGCAATGTAATACATAACTACAATGTAATGCACTACATAACTACAATGTAATGTACTACATAACTACAATACGATGTACTACATAGCTACAAAATAATGCATAACATAACAACAACACAATGTGCTACATAACTACAATGTAATGTACTACATAACTACAATGTAATGTACTATATAACTGCAATGTAATGTACTATATAACTAAAATGTAATGCACTACATAACTACAATGCAATGTACTACATAACTACAATGTAATGTACTACATAACTACAACATAATGTGCAATATAACTACAATTTACTGTAGTACATAACTACAATGTAATGTACTATATAACTGCAATGTAATGTACTACATAACTAAAATGTACTATACATAACTACAATGCAATGTACTACATAACTACAATGTAATATACTACATTACTACAATGCAATGTGCTACATAACTACAATGCAATGCACTTCATAACTACAATGTAATGCACTACATAACTACAATGCAATGTACTACATAACTACAATGCAATGTACTACATAACTACAATGTGATGTACTACATAACTACAATGCAATGTACTACATAACTACAAACTAATGCATTACATAACAACAATACAATGTGCTACATAACTACAATGCAATGCACTACATTACTACAATGTATTGTGTTACATAACTTCAATACAATGTACGACATAACTACAATACAATGTACTACATAACTACAATGCGATGTACTACATAACAACAATACAATGTGCTACATAACTATAATGTAATGTACAACATAACTACAATGCAATGTAATACATAACTACAATGTAATGCACTACATAACTACAATGTAATGTACTACATAACTACAATACGATGTACTACATAGCTACAAAATAATGCAAAACATAACAACAACACAATGTGCTACATAACTACAATGTAATGTACTACATAACTACAATGTAATGTACTATATAACTGCAATGTAATGTACTATATAACTAAAATGTAATGCACTACATAACTACAATGCAATGTACTACATAACTACAATGTAATGTACTACATAACTACAACATAATGTGCAATATAACTACAATTTACTGTAGTACATAACTACAATGTAATGTACTATATAACTGCAATGTAATGTACTACATAACTAAAATGTACTATACATAACTACAATGCAATGTACTACATAACTACAATGTAATATACTACATTACTACAATGCAATGTGCTACATAACTACAATGCAATGTACTTCATAACTACAATGTAATGCACTACATAACTACAATGCAATGTACTACATAACTACAATGCAATGTACTACATAACTACAATGTGATGTACTACATAACTACAATGCAATGTACTACATAACTACAATACAATGTACTACATAACTACAATGTGATGTACTACATAACTACAATACAATGTACTACATAACTACAATGCAATGTACTACATAACTACAATGTGATGTACTACATAACTACAATACAATGTACTACATAACTACAATGCAATGTACTACATAACTACAAAATAATGCATTACATAACAACAATACAATGTGCTACATAACTACAATGCAATGTACTTCATAACTATAATATCATTTGCTACATAACTACAATACAATGTACTACATAACTACAATACAATGTACTACATAACTACAATGCGATGTACTACATAACAACAATACAATGTGCTACATAACTATAATGTAATGTACAACATAACTACAATGCAATGTAATACATAACTACAATGTAATGCACTACATAACTACAATGTAATGTACTACATAACTACAATACGATGTACTACATAGCTACAAAATAATGCAAAACATAACAACAACACAATGTGCTACATAACTACAATGTAATGTACTACATAACTACAATGTAATGTACTATATAACTGCAATGTAATGTACTATATAACTAAAATGTAATGCACTACATAACTACAATGCAATGTACTACATAACTACAATGTAATGTACTACATAACTACAACATAATGTGCAATATAACTACAATTTACTGTAGTACATAACTACAATGTAATGTACTATATAACTGCAATGTAATGTACTACATAACTAAAATGTACTATACATAACTACAATGCAATGTACTACATAACTACAATGTAATATACTACATTACTACAATGCAATGTGCTACATAACTACAATGCAATGTACTTCATAACTACAATGTAATGCACTACATAACTACAATGCAATGTACTACATAACTACAATGCAATGTACTACATAACTACAATGTGATGTACTACATAACTACAATGCAATGTACTACATAACTACAAAATAATGCATTACATAACAACAATACAATGTGCTACATAACTACAATGCAATGTACTTCATAACTATAATATCATTTGCTACATAACTACAATACAATGTACTACATAACTACAATACAATGTACTACATAACTACAATGCGATGTACTGCATAACACCAATACAATGTGCTACATAACTATAATGTAATGTACAACATAACTACAATGCAATGTACTACATTATAACAATGTAATACACTACATAACTACAATGTACTATGTATAACTACAATGCAATGTACTACTTAACTACAAAATAATGCATTACATAACAACAATACAATGTGCTACATAACTACAATGTAATGTACTACATAACTACAATGCAATGTACTACATAACTAAAATGTAATGCACTACATAACTACAATGTCATGTGCTAAATAACTACAATACAATGTACTACATAACTACAATACAATGTACTACATAACTACAATGCGATGTACTACATAACAACAATACAATGTTTTACATAACTATAATGTAATGTCCAACATAACTACAATGCAATGTACTACATAACTACAATGTAATGTACTACATAACTACAATACGATGTACTACATAACTACAATTTATTGTACTACATAACTACAATGTTATGTACTACATAACTACAATTTATTGTACTACATAACTACAATGTAATGGACTTCATAACTACAATGTAATGTACTACATAACTACAATATTCTGTAAACCCGCATGGTGTTTGCGCGCGATTAACTTTCTCATATTTTACGAACGATAAGAAATCGCCAAAATAGATATCAACGATTTGTTTTAAACCAAACTAATGTAGAATCACAAGAAGCTCTATCGATGAATTAGATATCAATCAACAAATCGTTCCGCAGGTCAGCGCGAAATTAGGTCGGTTTACAGTATTCTGGATATTGTATTTCAGACGTATTTACACTTGTTTATGTAGCGTACTTCAGTTGTATGTAGCACGTTTCAGCAGCATGAAAAGTATAAGGAAAATGGAAAAGATTCAGGAACGTGCCTTGAGATTTATATACCAGGACTACACGTCAACATTTAAACATATTTTAGAAATATCTGGAAATGATTTTTTACATGTTAAGAGACTTCGAGATATGGCCTGCGAGGTTTTTAAGATAGTTAACAAGATCTCTCCTGAATATGTCCAGGACTTGATAACAATCAAACAATCATCTTTTTATAATTTCAGACAAGACAGAAAAGCAGACATCAAAAAAACTAACACGGTTAAGTATGGTCATAAATCATTTTCTTTTGAGGCTGCTCGGGTGTGGAACAGTCTTCCAAATGAATTCCGAAGAGTTCGGAGTTTAAGAATGTAGTCTCATGATAAAGGAGATAGATCATGATTTTTTCATGCAGACGCTTAAGTTATGACAGTGTCCCAAGCTCTTCAAGCATTTGAAATGACCGCGATTTGATTAATATCCCCTTTTCTGAAGTTTGAATTCATGAATAAATTATTTTATTAGTTTTAAAAAGAACAATACTAATTATCCCATTAACCTTATATTGCTATTTAATGATATATATATATTGATTAAACATTGTTATTCATTTTAAAACTAAAAGTATTGACATCTAGATTATATTGTAACAGGAAAACCTACAGTGAATGTATAAAAAGTATATATAATAAGGGAGATAACTCTATTGTGTTTGACGTCGTTTTCAATGAAAAATGAAGGTTTTATGGTGCTAAAAATGCTCTATTTTGAAACATTGTGGTTCAATTTTCTTGAAAATTGACTGAAAAAAAGCAACTATGTCACTTTTTAGCCTATTACTTTTCTAAAAAAAATTGAACTTCACAATTTTGACCTATTCTCATTTTTGTGAGAATGTTTTAGGTAATTTACATGCATCTTTTTTACCTGATTTCCACCAAAAATTATCACTAAAAATTAATTATGACGAGAAGTAAAGCATTTTTTCTTGAAAAAGCATTGAGATATATCATATCAATTAGGCAATACATATATCATAGAACATTTTGTTAAAGATTTTTATTTGCGGGTCGGATTTAGTGCAGACTAATGCTGTTTTTTTCATGTTTAGAAACTACTCAAAAAAGACAAATTTGAATATTGATTTAGAAAAAATAGATGGTTCAATTTCTTCGAAACTTTGACAGAAGATGCATAACAACATATTTACTTCATAAAACAAATATAAAAAATATTGAACTACGGGAAAAATTTTGAGGAATGTGAGACTACCACCTTAAAAGACTGATCCACACCTGGGACGGCCAGATTCGTCAGCGTGCCATTTGTCTGTCTTTTGCATAATGACCGCTCGTGTCATGCTTTGCTGCCTTGTAATTCTCCTGTGTATAGTTACATGTGCATATTTCTTTTTTCCTGTGTTCTGTATCATTCTGTATTACGCAGCTTGTGTATACACTATATGTATCTGCTAAAGCTTTGTCGTTTATTTATCACTAGTCTATGTTTATGACACTTTGTCTTTTATATATTATGGTCTTAATTTTGCTTTCTACGATCTCAAATTAAAATGCTTCCTTTTAAATCACACTATATTAGTGTATAATCTGTCAATTTTTACTTTTTGCTATGTTAGCATTATAAGTACATTACACTTATCTGATAGTGTTTTAATCCCTACCTTTAGTAACACAGTGTTTGTACAAATTCGAGTGTTCATGTTTAACTAACGTCTTTGTTTTTACCCTTTAATTTCTGTGATATATATATACAAACCTATTCTTGTGATTTTCCATATTTTGATATAAGTTTTATGTTGTTAACAATGCATATATAATTTTGTTTGTCGCGATAATAGCTCACAAGAGCTAATGTTATTTGTAAGAAATATGCGACTTCAAATATTGTATTGTATTGTATTGGTTACTGTAATGGTTACATAATTACACCTGTAAATAAAGTGTATTTCAGTTGTATTTATTACGGTCAACTGTTACATAATTACACCCGTATATATATATATATATATGTATACTCACCGTCCTGATATACAGGTCCAATAAGGTAAAATGTAGATATGAAGATCACAGATACACATCCCGCGATCACACACCTGTATCTACCTGTTCCTATCGTCATTTTAACCCTGTATAGTGGTAGTATCAACAGTCTCACCGCACTTCTGTCAGCAAATGAGCAAGCAATATAGTTTGACTCTTGAATAATGACAATATACTGTATATCACTCAGCGACAAAGCAGTTACACGGGCGATAAATCGACGGTTGTTTCCAAATCTTATCACTGTCATTATCCCAGGCTGTTGCGGCTGATAACTGATAGGCTTAAAACTAAGCCTTATTGATGGAACCAGCGCTGTAAAGGGTTTCCATTGAATTCGTACTGTTTTTGTGTGACGTGTCAACGAGCTTTAGTCGATTTTGGATTTTCTTAGTCCTCAGTGTGTGCATTATTAATATGCACTTGTCCATAAAGATGCGTTTTCCTCATGCACATATATTGTACCACACCAGTAACATCTATGGTTCATAGAAAACTACATTATATCCCCCTGAGTGTACTTCTGTGTACATTTGCTGATGCTAATACTTAGTTTGTTGTTTTACAACCAGCTACTACCATAGGGAAGCAAAAATGATATAAATGTATAAATCAAATCATACTAGATTTGTCCAGTCAAGAAAAGATTACAAAATATACAAGATTTGTCCAGTCTGACAAGATTTTTCCAGTCTAAAGAGATTCTTACTCTAGAATTGTCGAGTCTTACTCTAGATTTGTCGAGCCTTACTCTAGATTTGTCCAGTCTTACTAGATTTGTTGAGTCTTTATTAATAGCCTTGTCGAAGATAACTCTATATTTGTTGAGTCTTACTAGATTTGTCGATTCTTACCCTAGATTTCTCAAGTCTTGCTATATTTGCCGAGTCTTACTAGATTTTTCGTGTCTATCACGTCCTTCTGCGTTGTCAAATTATGCTAGGTTTACACTATGTTCCCGGCAGCCACGGCAGCCCCGTTTCAGACCACCGTGGACAAAATGTGGTGACCGCGAGACAACGTGAGACAACGCAGAAGGACGTGATAGACAAACGTGAACGGTCGTGATTACCGTGGATGCCGTGCCAGATTTTTAAACTGTCAAAAAATTTGCCACGGCAGTCACGGTACAGATGGTGAACGCCACAGGACGTAATAAAACGGCATTGACGTAACAAAACGTAACAGCGCGTACGAGGCCGTAACAAAACTTCCAGACGGTCCGTGGTGGAACGGGCAGCAAGCACGTTCCCGGGAATCTCACGGTGATTTCAAGTTTTGTGACGTTCTGTTGCGTTTTTTCCACGTTTTGCCAAGGTTGATGCAGATTGGCTGCACGTTTTGTGCCGTTTTGTCAAGGTTTGTCAAGGTTTTGACGGCAAGCCAAGGTGGATGATGACCGTTTCGATACGTTCTGTCAAGGCACATCACGGCTTGTAGCGATTGAAAGCCCGACGTGATACGGCGTGTTACGTCTTATTACGGTCTTACGTTGCAACCAATATCTGATGAAGTATCATTGCCTGGCCTGGTGCATTTTGCTACTTTTTGGAATTATTTGTTTTAATAGATAGAAATAGTCATTATCAAACACATTTAAACCATCAAATTATACGAAACCTATTATTGTAAAAGGCAGATTAAGTGATAACAATTACAGAAAAAAAAATGCGTAGAAACACTTAGCTATAATAATTATATATTTCTTTTAACACATTTTGTAACTAAACGTGTTTGAAATGACATTTTCGGCAATAAATATTGTTTCATTTGCTCCAAAAAAGCCCGTAATCAAGCTTTCATCCTTAGTAAGCCTTGGCGGACCGTGAAAAACGTATCGGAGCTTGATCAAAACGTGTAAAACGTAGCAGACCTCATCAGATCGTAACAGGACTAGAGAGAACGTAGTGGTATCCTTGATAGACCGATGTACCTTTAACCTCCGGGAACAGCACTTTCCCCTATATCCACGGTCTACCACGTAATCCGTAAAAGACCGTGGCAAAACTTCACAAGACCTAGCTCAACTTGAATACAGAGACGAAAATAGCCAAAATTCCACGGCGCACCACGTTTCGGGAAAACGGGGCTACCGTGGTCGCCGGGAACATAGTGTAAACCTAGCATTAGTCTAGAGTTGTCGAGTCTTACTAGATTTGTCGAGTTTTACTAGCTTGATTACCTAATTTTTTCAATCACATTTAATCGAAGTATCTTAGGAGAACCCCCTTGAGCATTGTCACGATTTTTCAACGTGCATGTAATATGTATGATAATGTAAATAAAACATGTTACATGATACATGTATGTACATAATGTATGCAGTGCGCCCTCGAAAATCACTACTTTCCGTTTATAAAATATCGACGATATATAAAATATAACAAGACACGGATCCTACAATTACATACACTGTACCTACAGCTGTAATTAGTAATATCGAGGTTAAAGGTGCCGTATTTTGCATACTCACGAATAAAAAAAGAGTTTTTAATATTTTATTCATCACCACAAACACCAGCTTTTTGAGAGTAATAATACTTACAATGTACAGGTGTTAATTTTACCAATGCCAAAAATCAGTATATTTTTATCTACAACATAGTGAAATAAATAACGACAGCCCATGAAGACAGATTGTGGTCTACAATTCCATTTCACATTTTTGCAGGGTTATTAGTAAATGTTATTTGATTTCTGCATGTATGTTTCCATATAATCATAAATAAGTCATAAAAACCGTAAAAATGTTACAGTACATTATAAATTCTGTGTTGTAAATAATGTTTAGAAGGCATCATACATATTTGTCTGTCCATTTGAATGGTTTCTAAAGCTTTTAAAATCCATCAAACCTTATGGTTTTCAATAGATTACTGAATAAAAATAGTATGTCAAAATGTTCGCCCAGTTACAGCACATATAAGCATGTATATATAACTTAAAAAATAGATG
The DNA here is from genome assembly GCF_041381155.1 of Argopecten irradians. Taxonomy (NCBI): domain Eukaryota; kingdom Metazoa; phylum Mollusca; class Bivalvia; order Pectinida; family Pectinidae; genus Argopecten; species Argopecten irradians. The sequence goes on along the minus strand of NC_091140.1, from coordinate 7,591,575 downwards.
AAATGTGGCCAGATGCCTTGTAAAGGAAAGAAATCTCTTGAGGACAAACATGGATTAAAGAACGAAAAATGGTGAGTTTAAAAATACAGTACAGTATAGCAATGCGCGACGCTAATCATAATAATTTTATAAACATATATATCGTATAAGCTCTCGAATAAATTATGCAAAATCCTGCATTCTGACAATTTTATAAACGCATTTTCTAGCAAATAATTGAAGCAATTTAGGTATGTTTATCTATTGTTTTCATGTCTAGCGTCATATTTTCCATTTTGTTACTTACATAATCGCAATACCACAGCCTATTTTTGTCCATGGGCATAAAGCGAAGATGTTAATAAATCTTGAATTCTGAAGAGTTCATGTACACATTTTCCAAATAATCGAACTCATGTTAACATGTTAGTTTATTATTTTTTTGACGTCTAATGTCATATTTAGAATTATAGTTACAGAATTGCAATGCCTAAAATCTGAATATTTATAGAGGCACGAAGTAAAGAAAAAAGGGTGGGGGTCTGGGGGACGCATATTTTAGGTTTTCATACGACTAATAAAAATGTATTTGAACTTTTTTTAAATACCAGTTTTTACTTCTAATTCTATGCATTATTATTTGACATTATCGTCCCCCTCTCCCCCTCTCTTTTTCCCCCTCTCTTTTTCCCCCTCTCTTTTTCCCCCTTTTACACTGTGATCCTTTTAACAGTCTAAAATTGTTTTACTATTAATGGACTGTAGAAAACAGTATCCGTTTACATGTATGGCAATGACATTTGATAATTTGTAAGGATATCGAGATAAAACCTGCAAAATGAGTATTAATGACAAAAAATTATCTAACATATAATAAAAAAGCTTGGGGTATGGAGTTTACAGTTTTTAAGGAATATATTGTAAATACTTGAAGGGATTTACCTTTTAAACGATGGGGATAAAACCTTAGCTAATAAGGAAAATAAATAATATAATTATTGCATTGCGCCTGGATACATGTACATGTGTGTACCACAAAGTCGAATGTACTTATATTTTGAATAATAACTTCAAACGGTAAAGGTAGAAAATGGAGCTTTCTGTCTTATTCTCACTTGTTATCTTATTCCTTCTTTTTTTCTGTCTCCCTTCTTTTCCTTCCTTCCCCTCTTTCTTTTCCCCTTTCCTTTTTTCTTCCACCTATTTTATATATTTTTGTATATTAAATGTTATATTTTGTAAGAAAAGGGAATTTAAAATCAAATGTCTAAAATAAAACTTTTTACAAAAATCACAGATTTTCACTTTGAAACATAGAGTATGTAAACATGCATGCATCTATACATAATGTCTATCACTCATTGGTTGGATATGCGATGTTAAAAAGTGTATTGTCGTGTTTACATGTACCTCTGGAGTAGTACATTTGTATACATGTACAATGTACATGTACCTGTCGTGTTCACACCTGCAGCGCACGCATGCGTACACGCGTCTTTTGTACATGTATATTATACATACATACATGTATGTACAATATGCATTTTTGTTACATTTCATATTTTCTCCGATAAATCAAACCCGACATCCAAGGCCTACAGCCCATAGGGATCGATTGTGCTATATTTAGACTTGTTGGCAAAACCCAGCCTTGACATTGTAATTCGGGGAACGACGGTGAGCACCCAGGACTTTGAAACAGACAAGGAAGGTGTTTGTTTTATTGAATGAATACCATATATACATTGGAATCAGTCGCCTGCAAAATAGCATGATAAACGTAAGTATCAATCCGTGCTTGACATCAAATTATTATTGTAAAAATATCAGACACACCATTCTCTAATATAACATCGGCGGATTAGGAAGACACCGATGCTGTCATGTTGTCAAAGGTGATCTTACTAACTTTTGTTTAAATCTGACAGTGTTACACGATCAATTATCTTTTTACCAAAAATAGATTAACTTTTCATATATGTTTGCCACGGTGAAATAGATTGTGATCCGAATGAATTGGTACCTTATACATTCCTTGTTAAAACGAAAGTAGACCCAATAAGACAGTTCGTCCACAATGATAATGGACTTGTTTTTGGGACGAGTTTGACATTGGTTTCCGGGTATAGTTTTTAGTTAGTGTTATAAAGGTCCATTAGGTCTTTGTATCAATTTTATTCTAGATAGTGTTATAATAACATCATGAAGTTATCAGGTATTGGAAAGTACAAAAGTCAATACGCTTGTACTTCTTGTGTAGCGGGATTGGACTGGCTTGATCATTATGGCACAATGTTTTGTCATAAAATACACATAATACACATATTTTGACCTTAAGTGCAAAACATGTTTTTTGCCATTGTGTACATTTAACCTTAAGGGCAAAAGATTTGACCTTATAAGGTCAAAAAACTGTTTTGCCCTTAATGTCAAATCTTTTGCCCTTAATAAGGTTAAATGTACATAATGGCTAATAATTAATCTATAGAAGTCACTATGCTATTCATACCCCTAAAAACATAATAGACTTGTTCACATACTGAATAACAGGAAACCCTTAGGGAAATGAAATTTCAAGTCCTATAAAAAAAGTTTAAAAAAAATAATGACCAGGTACATGTACAGTAGCTCAGCTGTAGAGTACGCATGCGCATTCTGCTAGTGTTCAAAGGTCCCAGGTTTAAATCCCGGTCTGGGCACTACATTTTCTCCTCTCCTGTTACACTAGCAATTAAGACAGGAAATACCTAATGCACATTGTACATGTAGCGTTGCACACTCTGTATAATGATATTTCTTTCATACCTATGGGTGTAATGCTGGCTGGTCTAGGGCAACACAGTCATGTCGCATGGGGCTGTATTGCATGGCTACCCATGCAATAAAGGCTCTTGACGTCACGGCGTCAACAACATTTTTATTTCCTCTGTAAAATTTTAACATTTTCTTCACAAACTTGACTGGTTTCACTATAAAAGATGCAAACAACAGAATATTGGTTGAAAATATCATGTAATTTTTCATGTATGGAAAATTGACTTCCAGTCGTGGATTTCTTCGAATTTATTTCGAAATGGCGGGATATAGTTGTAAAATTGCAATAAAACATTGAGGTATGATATGAAAGAAAAATACTCTTTCATAAATTCCCCCTCGGGATCACAAAATGTTGCAAAACCCTCGGCAAGCCACGGGTTTTACTACATTTTGTTACCCTCGGGTAGAATATCCCTATCCTTCATATCCACTTATGAAAGAGTCTTATATAATATTGCAAACTAGTCAACATCCTTGATGCTCCAGGGGTTCTGATCACTTAAGATCTCTACACCCCTGGACTATCTCATAGTACATCCTAGATGCTCCAGGGGTTCCGATCACTTACGATCTCTACAACCCTGGACTATCTCATAGTAAAACTGGAGGCAGCTCAGGGAACAAATCTGAACCAATCACAGGCCTGCACAAATTTTCTTTGAAGACTACAGAAAGCGACACCCAACTTCAAAGCCACATAGTCAACCATAGTGTACTGTTGTACGGCTCTTTTGATGTACATCAAAGGACTGAATTACTTGTTCTGTTCTGTGCCTGCAACTATGAGATAGTCCTGGGATGTAGGTATCGTAAGTGATCGGAACCCCTGGAGTATCCAGGATGACTAATCAATTGAATAGTACATGTAGGTCTAGTCATCTTATTTTCACAAGGAATTTTAAGACCAACAATGAATATAAGAAATACTTCAAATCTGTAAATATATATCTATTACAAGTTATGAACTGAGATCCTGAGATTTGGAAAATTGAAAACTGAGGAACATGTGAAAAATTAATTTCATTAATTATTTTTTCTTCATTCTAAGTCTGGCTTTTTGATTGGCTGAATTATATCACTAAAAAAAAGAGTTGACAATGCGCGGAAATCTGACGTTGTTGTGACGTCAAAATGGAAACACTGACGTTTTGTATTGATTTGAAAATATAATCTCTTAGGAAATCAACGGAAATGTATAAATAAACAAATTTTATTTTATCAAGTAGTCTGGAAAATTAATTATTAAAGCATTGATGTCTTTATTTTTTAAATTTACTGGGTTAATATGAATTTTTTTTTTTTTTTTTTGCAAATTATGTGAATCCTTGTAGCGTTATGTTGTGATGTTCAGGGTTTAATTTTCAAATATCTCGATTAAAAGACTTGTAAAAGAGGACAGATAAGGAGTAGTAGCATAATAAACTGTACATATGTAATGTAAATACTTTTGTATCATTATTTCTGCTACTAGGCTCATAATGTTGTAATAGAATACAACACCATTGGAAGTCAAATTGTACAAATATAATATTAGATCTGATAGTCATATTGTACTTAGACATTTTTGTGAATTGGTTATGCTTTCTCATTTATATGATTAATGAAAAAGATGCTCCTATATGCCAGCAGAGCATTAACGATACGCATTACTTTAAAGATGCTCTACCGCCGACAGAGCATAAATGATACTCATCATTTGAACAATAAATGGTGTTTAATCGTGTATATGTATGTCTAATTAACACAAAACATAATATAAAATAATTTGTTTTGCTTTTGGTGCATGCACAATCAGTAATTCATTCCATATAGGATATAGTGCAAGGGAATTTTTTCGGGATGCAATTAATTATTTTCTATATTTTAAACTTTTAAGTGAAATTAGAAGCTCAAACTTCTCAATGGTGGTAATGGTGTGAAGTAAGTAACTTTTGTAACAGAGGAAAAAACCAAATCGTCTGCTCCTGTTTTTGATAGTGAAAAAATACCATTTGTCAGCGGTGGAGCATCTTTAACAATAATTGGTGTTTAATCATGTGTATATATGTCTACTTAACACAAACATAATATAAAATCATTTATTTTGCTTTTGGTGCATGTGCAATCAGTACTTCATTCTATATAGGACATAGTTCACAATTTTTTTTCGAGACGGAAATAATTATTTTAATATTTTCATCATGAACTAAAATTAGAAGCTCAAACTTTTCATTGTAGGTGGCAATGGTGTAAAGGAAAATTTTGTAACTGAAGAAAAATAATAATTCATCTACTTTTTTTTATTGAGAAAATAAATTGTTAGTTGTGTAGCAACTATAAAATTATTATACAGAAAACATTTTCTATAAAGAAGGACTTTTTGAAATCAAGGCCTACTTATTTTTATATCTGACAGGAACTCTGAAACGTAACAAAGATGGCAAGTTCAGGGAGGCTATTGGTTGCAGCCATTGACTTTGGTACAACTTACTCAGGTTATGCGTTCTCATTTCGACATGAATTTGAAACTGACCCCTTGAAGGTCAGCGCAAGCACCTGGCCGGCAGGATCAAGGGCACTTGTGTCCCTTAAGACCCCAACCACAGTACTTCTGGATAAAAATCAAACATTTCACTCGTTCGGATATGAAGCGGAGGACCACTATTCCCAGTTAGCTGAGGACGACGACCATACTGAGTGGTACTATTTCCGTAGGTTCAAGATGATGTTGTATGGCAAGGATGGAAAAGGAGTAAGTAGATTGATAGAGTCTTACATGGGTGTGTTGATTGGACCAAAATCTCTCATAAAAGTTAAGAGATAACCATGTCCACTAGGCAGATCCATGTTTGATTCTTTTTCTTCCATACTTAGTAGAAAGAAGGATGAGATTTCAGTTTCTTTTCAGCTTTTTCATTGTGCTATTGGTAAAGGAAGGTTGTTATGCATCAAAACTGATAACATTCTTCATCAATGAATGCCACAGTTATGGCACATGTATTAATGACTTTACATATTGTCAAGAGCTGTCTTACACCCCCTGTATAAGATAGCGTTCCCTAGCAACATTGTATGGGAGAAAGTGAAGTCCATTGACAAAGTTTCTACAACAACAACAATAGCAATGGCCAAGTGGGACTTGTTATTAATGCTTTTTACTTCGCTGTATAAGAAATGTAACAGTACCAATACCATGCAATCTCTAGAGTGGTGAAAGTTTTTAGAACAGCCAAAGACTGACAGATAACTTTGAAAATAAATTGTTCATTCAATGACATTCATTACACATATAATTTATGTTTTATTTTTTGAAAGCCATGTAACCGGTTATTAACATGGTACATAGTTCAAAATTATTTTATAATGAATTCATTTTGAGAGGTTTTTCCTTTTTTGTGATCTGCCATTCACAGTAATTTAAATTTTGCCAATAAGATTTTTGCTTTCGTAATGTAGCAATGGCTTGCAAAAAGATGCTTAATAGATAAATACACCATGTTACAATTTTAAATATTGTGTTGTATGCAGGGTTTGTCGAAAAATGTGACGTTAAAAGACATTCGCGATAGAGAACTTCCTGCCCTGAAGGTTTTCTCAGAAGCCATCAAGTATCTGAAGGGACATCTTCTGAAAGCATTGGAGAAGAGAGCCACTGACGTGAAAGACACAGATATTGAATGGGTTCTCACAGTACCAGCTATCTGGAATGATCCTGCTAAGCAGTTCATGAGACTTGCAGCTGAACAGGTAAACTTATATTAAGCATACGACAAGACACCTCATTTCAATGATTGTATGAAAATTAATTTTACACTACAAAGGTATCAGTGGAAAAGTAAAAAGAAATGATAAAGAAACAATTAATGTATTTTGGCATCTGACCCAGAGAGCCAGGATTACCTATTGTCATCAAGCATTGTCCAATGTAGTGCGTTGTGCACTGTTCAATTGCTCATAACTGTTCATTCAAACAAGTTATTCTCAATAATCGAATGGCCCAGGATACTGATCTTTGGCCTGTAGCGTTTGGAGATAAAAAGCTACCAGATTTGTTCAAATGAATGACATTGACTTTCATTTAAGGTCACAGGGGTCAAAAATGATGAAATCTTTAAACAACTTCTTGTGAATAACTAAGAGGCCTAAATACCTGATTTTGGACATGTAGCATGCTGACATTGAGTGCTACAAAGTTTGTGCAAGTTAATGACCTTGACATTCATTCACAGGGGTGAAATAAGCTAAAATCTTGAATGACATATTGTGTACTTCAGTTGTGCTGTGTGCTGTATTGTAAGTCAGATGAATGAAGGTGCAGATTTTGTGTTTATATAGGCTGGTATTTAGTTGACATTGATACCCTTTATAGATATTTGATACACCCTGAAATCTGGATATTTTTTTATTGATTGTTCTATTTACAAAACTGGCTTACTTTCAAAACTTTAATCGTTGTTAGAATTAAAAGAAAAAGATTAAATAAAGTACCCAAACATGTTTGATATAAGCATGAATACATGTACATAATATATGAATGTATACATATGTATGTACATGTATTTTTTTCATAATGAAATATATTGAAATAACAACAACACCATGGAAGGTTATGATGATTCGGCGCTGTTCACACTTCAGATAAAGTTTGCATATAAAATATGTTTGAGATCATTTTTATCGCTGTAAGGAATCCAACGCTTAATGTTTATACAAGCACGTATGGCTGACCTACATTTGTACTCATTTAAATGCGGTTGACCTCTCATTTAAATGCGATTTTTTCTTTATCTTCCTCTTATTCATATAAAATATGTTTGAGATCATTTTTATCGCTGTAAGGAATCCAACGCTTAATTTCAAATGTGGCCTCTTTTAAAGGCAGGCATATTTTGAAGATACATTTGACTGGATGTAATTAAAGGCATACTTTCAATACCGACCTATTTCCGATTCTCAGGTGTTTTATAGATTTAAGAGTATCCTGGTACAATTCTAGTGATATAACATTGTTGGTTTTCTATACAGGCCGGTATTAAGGGTGACCAGTTGACCATAGCTCTGGAACCCGAGGCAGCCTCCCTGTACTGTAAACACCTACCAGTAGAAAAGATGGGAGGGTCAGAGCAAGGATTCACCTGTTTCTCCAATGGCAGCAAATACTTAGTACTTGATGCTGGAGGTAAGTTGTAATATACTCGTCAATGTGATATTTGAAACATATCTGTTTTACAACTTGTTTCATAAGGTACAGATGACATGTAGTATTTCAGGTTCTTACACACATAAACATACATCTTTGCTTATAATATATATACATATAATTAAACTTTGCTTGAAACGAGCATTTTCATTGGGACATGTAATTAAATTTTGCTTGAAACGAGCATTTTCATTGGGTTGAAAGTTTACTTTTTAAATTATCAGTCCATAAAGGAAAAAATAGATTTGCTGAGATAACGGTGCAATGATTTCACACAAAAGAGTTTGTAAATGAATTTTCAATATTGAAGAGACTGTCTTTAGTAAATTGAATTATGAACTATTTACATGGTATGGGTTGTGGTAACTTTTAGTTTTAACAACAGCTTCTAACTAATTTAATGGATATCATGTAAACAACCATTGAGATTAGACATTGAAATTCATTAATGGCCATTTAAATGAAACATGATTAAAAGAAGGTTAAGATTTAGGTACACATTAACCTAATGAATCAGATCTATTTTGTTTCCTCCGTCGTCATCCACCATTCGTTCTGCCCCATGAACTGTGCATAAACTTTTCACATTTTTAATGTAGATCTTCTCAAGTTCTACCAGTGTAATTTAGCTGAAACTTTCTTAGCTGAAACCTGCATGGAATGATCCAAACAAGGTTCCGACCAAGTGATGTTATTTATTGGATTGATCCGTAATCCAAGATGGCTGCCAAAGCCGCCATCTTGAAAACATATTTTGAGAACTTCTTCTCAAATTCTGCCAATGCAATTTAGCTGAAACTTGCATGAAATGATCCTGATATGGTCCCAACCAAGTGTTAATTTCAGGTCAATATGTAATCCAAGTAGCCACAGACCACCATATTTGAAACACATTTTGAACTTCTTCTCAAGTTCTACCTGTGTGATTTAGCTGAAACTTCCCTGAAATGATTCTGACATGCTTCCAACAAAGTCTTATTACTTTTTGGCTCAATTCAAAATCCAAGATGACAGCCACTGCCGCCATCTTGAAAACACATTTTGAACTTCTTCTCAGATTCTGCCAGTGCAATTTGGCTGAAACTTTGGTTGAGCCGAAATCCAATATGGCCACCATATCACCATACCTAATTAATTTCCTAGACACCAAAGCAAAGGTTGTCAGATGACAGTTATGGCCCTTTGGCCTCTTGTTCAAATTATTCCACAGAACAAGTTGTTAATTAGGGAACAGCTATGTCAAACAGATTTTTTTGTTTTTTCTTGATGTTATGCTAGGTTAGTGTTTGTAATTGAAGAAAAAGAATTCTTTTGTTGATGAATTACCTCTAGCATAAGACGACCAATATAAATATGCCTTGAAAAGAATGGAATATTTTGAAATGTCTAAATTATGTCACCTTGATGTGATGGTGACACTATAGTGAAGTCATGATGACATCTGTGGTTGCTAACAGATCCAAAATTATCCCTTTTCTTTACAATATATATGTTAAATTTTTTGTATATGTTGCATGCCTTCCAAGATATCTTTTTAAACGTTCATATATATTATATCAAGTTTTTTGTTTTTTATTGTGTGATGGAAAAATAACTCATACACTGTGGTTTTGTGCAATTGGCAAAGGTAAAATTTCAAGCGTTACTGATGCTTTTTTGGTACAACCTATTCTGCCTCATTAGAGAACACTGTCCCCAAGAATGCAGTTGAAGCGATGAAATTTTTCACAGATACTGCTGCATTTTTAGCCCACCATCATCAGATGTTGTGCTATTCAAATTGCCTTTCGTCCGTGGTCCGTCGTCCGTCCATCCGTCCGTCCTTTAACAGTTCTTGTTACTGCTATTTCTCAGAAAATACTGATGGGATCTGTCTCAAATTTCACATGTAGGTTCCCCTAGGCACCTTGTTGTGCATATTGCAATTTTTGTACCAATCTGTGAACAAGATAGCCTATAGGAGGATTTTGATAATTGAAGTTTGTTACCGCTATTTCTCAGTAAGTACTGAATGGATATGTCTCAAATTTCATGAGCAGGATCCCCTAGGGGTCTAGTTGTGCATATGGCATTTTCAGACCAATAGGTGAACAAAATGGACGCCAGGCCGCCATCTTTGATTTTGATAATTGAAGTTTGTTACCACTATTTCTCAGAAAGTACTGAAGAGACATGTCTCAAATTTTATGTGCTAGTTCCCCTAAGGATTAAGTTGTGCATATTGCAGTTTCAGACCGATCGGTGAAAAAGATGGCAGCCAGGAAGCCATCTTGAATTTTGATCATCGAAGTTTGTTACTGCTATACTTTTCAGAAAATACTGAAGGAATCTGTCTAAAATTTCTTAAGCTGGTTCCCCTAAAGATCAAGTTGTGCATATTGCAGTTTCAGACTGATCGGTGAACAAGATGGCCCCCCAGGACGCCATTTTGGACATTTCAGAAAATACTGAAGTGATCTGTCTAAAATTTCATGTGCAGGTTCCCCTTGGGGTCTACTTGTGCATAATGCATTTTCGGACCGATCGGTGAGCAAGATGGCATCCAGGTTGCCATCTTGGATTTTGATAGTTGAAGCTTGTTATCGCTATTTCTTAGAAAGTACTGAAGCAATATGTCTCAAATTGTATATGTAGGTTCCCCTGGGGTCTAGATATGCATATTGCATTTTCGGACCGATCAATAAACAAGATAGCCACTAGGTCGCCATCTTGTTTGTGGTAGTTGAAGCTTGTTATCACTATTTCTCAGAAAGTATTGAATCAATATTAATCTGTCTCAAATTGTATAATTATGTAGGTTTTTCTAGGGGTCTAGTTGTGCATATTGCATTTTCGGACCGATCACTGAACAAGATGGCCACTAGGTCGCCATCTTGTATTTGGTAGTTGAAGTTTGTTACCGCTATTTCTCAGAAAGTACTGAAGGGATCTTTCTCAAATTTCATACGCTGGTTTCCCTAGGGGTCTTGTTGTGCATATTGCATTTTTGGACCGATCGGTGAACAAGATGGCCGCGTCATCTCGTATTTTGATAGTTAAAGTTTTTGTTACTGCTATTTCTCAGAAAGAACTAAAGAAACTGTCTCAAATTGTATTTGTAGGTTCCCCTAAGGGTCTACTTGCGCATATTGCATTTTTGGACCGATCAGTTAACAGGATGGCCACCAGGCCGCTATCTTGCATTTGGTAGTTGAAATTTGTTACCGCCATTTCTCAGAAAGTACGAAAGGGATCTTTTTCAAATTTCATGTTTAGTATGTAGTAAAAGTTTACAAAGCAGAGAAAAATCCTTCTTTGCGTTATTAGACATTGATCATTCTTTAATGGGTGCTAAGATCCCTCTGGGATCTCTTGTTACAGTGAATAAAGGCGATTTTCTTACCAGACTTCCAAATGATTACGATAAGCACAGAAGCGTTACTACAGTTTTTATCTTATAGTATCTTATCACCAACCTTCAGGGCCTCAAATACTCAATACGAGCATATTTTGCCATGTGTATTACGACCATTTGACTTTATAAGACCATTGTTAAAATATTCGGATGGTCTGATTTGACAGATGTCCCTTCAGGACATTCAGTGAAAACGCAAAAAAAAACAAGTTGAAATTTCAGTTACTGGTTATCATATTTCAAAAAAAGGTTAGCTTTCACTCTGAAATAAATCGTTTGAGTTTACTATGCATGCGTATTATATAGATCATTGACAATGTGTGAGGTCTTTTTATGAATCGTGATTTATTTTGATGATTTGTAGATCAATTAAATGAACCACATGTTGTTGCCATTGACTGGTCTGAATACTATATTTTCTCCTTTCTTGTTTGTACCAGTACAAAGTAGTATAATCCCGTAGCATATTATACTAGTAAAGGTCCTTCAAACATCAGATATTTACTTGGTCTATCACCATTGATCAGAAGGTCCTTTGGAATAACTTTCACCAATAGTTTGGAGTAGTCAGCGATTCATAACTTGTCTAGCCTTTACATATTCTCTACACCTATATACCTAATCCTGCTTGACCTTGACATGTCTATCACATCTGCAACCACTGGTTGTTTGAGATGTTTATTTTCTTCTCGATATTTATGATTTCATCCGCTTCTGAATCCTTCTTAGATTTATGGCCTTGTTTGTCCAAAATAGGTTTCCTCGGTCAATATATCTGGCACTAGTGATGTGATGTGTAGAATTGATTTTCCAAGTTAGGTTGCCTCCCTATTATACCTTGCACAAGTGTTGGAATGTGTATAGTTGATCACCCACAATACGGTTTCTCGCCCAATATACCTTGTCCTAGTGTTGGAATGATTGTCCCGATTACTATTGATCAGGACACATGTTAGAGACAATCAATTAAAATCATTTGAGCTATCGATAGTTTAGAATTATACAGGTTTTACGTATATATATAGAGATAGATATATATTACATAAAAGTAATCAGCATACACTACATGTAAATGCATGCAGAAGAGAATAATTCAGAATCTGTAAAGCAAAATGATACATGGTCAGCTAGTTGTTCAAACACCAGTAAATATATTTTTATTTCAGCATTTATTATTGAGCATTAAAATCACAAAATATAGCAAAAACATAATTGTTTCAAACGTGTCCGATTGCGATGTATGATGAGGGGGTGTTACTTTTCGCCATTGATGAAATTCCCCTTCGGAAACGCTCATAGAAGAGACTAGCTTTCCCATGGGAACTGTTTTGAAGATACAAATAAGTATTTCTTCCAGTAGCCTTTAAAGAATGTTGATAAAACAAAGTTGTTAAGACTTAACCGTTTTTCCTTGAAGACTTAGATGATATTGATACAGCCACAACATATTTTGCTTTTTGAACTTAAGTTTAATATTAAGAAACATATGTGTTGAAGAAGAAGAATTCTAACGGTGGTATTCACTCTCTTCAGGAGGAACTGTTGACATCACCGTCCACGAAGTACAGCCTGACGGAACTCTAAAGGAATTGGACAAGGCCAGCGGAGGATCCTGGGGAGGCACCAAAGTGGACGAATCATTCCGACAGATGCTCGTTAAAATTGTTGGAAATGATATCATGCAGGGATTCTGCAAGGGATGTACATCCGATTTTGTCGACATGTTTAGAGAGTTTGAGACAAAGAAACGCACTGTCGACCATACAACAAAGAATAAGGTAACAATGAAAATCCCAATTGCTCTTAAGGAACTGTTTGAGGATGAAACAGGAGAAGATCTCAATGAGACGCTTGAGCAGACTAATTACTCTGGTAAACTAGCATGGACTGGGGATAAACTTCGTATCCAGCCCGATACCTTCCGACAGCTGTTTGCCATAGCAGTAGATAGTACAATTGAACATGTCCGAAATGTGATCGCCCAAAAATCCTGTGAACGCACTACTACCATCATCATGGTAGGAGGGTTCTCTGAATCACCTCTGCTGCAGGCAAAGGTGAAGGAATATTTTCCTAAGATGCGGGTTATTATCCCACCAGATGCCGGCCTGGCTGTACTGAAGGGAGCAGTCATATATGGCCACACACCGAAAGCAATCAAAGCAAGGAGAGCAAAATTCACCTATGGAGTAGGTAGCAATTCCGTATTTGATCCCAAAAAACACGACGAAAGCAGAAAGTTCTACAACGAAGATGATAAGACCTACTACTGCCGCAACACCTTTTCCAAACACGTCACTAAAGGAGATCTTCTGGAAATTGACGAAGCCCAGAGTAATCAGTCTTACAGTCCTATGAGTAACAGCCAAACATCTATTGTTTTCCCCTTTTTTGTATCACATGATGCTAACCCAAAATATGTAGATGACCAGAACTGTGATCAAATCGGGAAAATGTCCGTGAACATTCCCAGTGGAACAGACGGCTCCGACAGAAGTGTTAGAGTCAGACTGATTTTTGGAGGAACAGAAATTAAGGTAGAAGCTACCGTCGAACGCACCAAGAAAGTAACCAAAGCAACACTGAACTATCTAGAGGAATAATAAAAACCCTCCAAATTAGATTAGATAATAATAATTGTTGAATTAAATACTTAAACCACAATGGTATAATATCAAGTTATGTGGCTTCATTACAATGTAAAGTCAAATCAAATCAGTTCAACTGCATATTGCACTGTTTTAGTCATCTTTGTATATAATTAACTCTTTCACTGTTCATGTCGTATTATTTCGCCATAGAAAGTGTCCTTTGTGCCGTATTTATACGATGTGGAATAAATTGTTAATACTAGCACAGTGTATCATAGTAGAATGGTGAAATTAATTCATAAAATACATTTTTAAAAACAAATAAGTACTGGTTATACCAAAACATTCTATGTTTTAGAACCATATGCATTTTAAATTTTTTTTTAAACTTACACATATTTGACCTATAGTCTGCTTAATGATTTCACTATACATTGTATATTAATAAATATTCTACCAAATTGTTTAACATTATACAGGTTAATTTCGGTTTACATATGATGAAAAATCAAAGTTACAAGCAGTGATATTGTTTCAATCAAACACACAAAGGAATAGCACCACTTTCACTTCAAATAGCGAATGGGAAATACGACTGCGTAGTGAAAAAGATATGAAAGATTAAATAGTCAAGTAATGATTTTAATGATTTTATGCAGTAAAAGTCAATACCAGTCATTTGTAAAACATTACGGATACTCACTAAATTTGGCTCAATCACGCCACTGAAATTCATGTATGTGTCATGATATATAATCAGAAATAATTCTATCTAAAAACCATTTGTTCACTCTGCTGAATTATGTGCTATGTTGGCGTATTGATCACTGGTGAAATCAGATTTTAACTAATTATTGACGTTTTGTTCATTTTGAGATATATTTATTCGTTGTAACCATGGACGTTTTTTTCAAATCGCCATTCGTCCGTGGTCTGTCCGTCGCTCCTTCCGTCTATACACGATTCTTTTTGTTGCAACCCCATTTATGCTTTATTATACACATTGCATTGTGGGACTGATTGGAAAACAAGATGACCGATAGGCACCTATCGTGGATTTTGACAATTAAAGTTTGTTATCGCTATTTTTCCGAAATAGCAGAAGGGAAACTTCATATCACTATTTCGTCAAAAAATCTTTAGATTAATCTAAACCCTCGGCTCACTTATTCCATAATAATGACAGTATATTATAATTTTTTTTTTTTTTTTTTGCTTTGTTGACATAATTATATACTTGCTCTATATGTATCCAATGCTTCAAGCAAGAGAGAAAAACTGGAGTAACAGAGAACAGATCCCTCATTTCTTTGACAAACAAAGATAATTTAATTGTGGGCGTCAATATCCCGCTGGGATCTCTTGTTTTAAGGTTGAGACCCTGCTTATGTTAGGGATTTTTTGTGTACTACTAAGGTGTACTTGAACATAATGCAGTTGCTAAAAAGCGTTTACGCATCTATCTTAACCTTAGATAGTGTTGTTGACTCGTAAATTATTGTGCTGTTTGTTAATTGTGACATAATATGCTAAAAAAATATATATTACAGTTTTGTACGTCCACAGGTTTCAGTACATATTTCTATCACCATATGACTATGTCATTATGGCTACTAGTGTTTACAGCATGTACTTAGAGTGCTTGTATGACCGGATCCGAAATATGAAAGCATACACATGGAGTACTTTTTAGCTCACCTGGCCCGAAGGGCCGGTGAGCTTATGTCATGGCGCGGCGTCCGTCCGTCCGTCCGTCAACATTTAATTTAAATCGCTACTAGTCATAGAGTTCCACATGGATTGTGACCAAATTTGGCCAAAAACATCCTTGGGTGAAGGGGAACAGAACTTGTATAAATTTTGGCTCTGACCCCCCAGGGGCAGAATGGGCAGGGCCCAATAGGGGAAATAGAGGTAAATCCTATAAATCGTTACTTGTCCTAGAGTTCTACATGGATTGTAACCAAATTTGGCCACAAACACCCTTGGGGAAAGGGGAACAGAACTGTATAAATTTTGGCTCTGCCCCCCTGGGGCAGGAGGGGCGGGGTCCAACAGGGGAAATAGAGGTAAATCCTATAAATCGCTACTTGTCCTAGAGTTCTACATGGATTGTAACCAAATTTGGCCACAAACATCCTTGGGAGAAGGGGAACAGAACTGTATAAATTTTGGCTCTGACCTCCCGGGGGCAGGAGGGGCGGGGCCCAATAGGGGAAATAGAGGTAAATCCTATAAATCGCTACTTGTCCTAGAGTTCTACATGGATTGTAACCAAATTTGGCCACAAATATCCTGGAGGGGAAGGGGAACAGAACTTGTATAAATTTTGGCCCTGACCCCCCGGGGGCAGGAGGGGCGGGCCCAATAGGGGTATTAGAGGTAAATCCTATAAATCGCTACTTGTCCTAGAGTTCTACATGGATTGTAACCAAATTTGGCCGCAAACACCCTTGGGGGAAGGGAAACAGAACTGTATAGATTTTGACTCTGACCCCCCCGGGCAGGTGGGACGGGGCCCAATAGGGGAAATAGAGGTAAATCCTATAAATCGCTACTTGTCCTAGAGTTCTACATGGATTGTAACCAAATTTGGCCACAAACATCCTTGGGAGAAGGGGAACAGAACTGTATAAATTTTGGCTCTGACCTCCCGGGGGCAGGAGGGGCGGGGCCCAATAGGGGAAATAGAGGTAAATCCTATAAATCGCTACTTGTCCTAGAGTTCTGCATGGATTGTAACCAAATTTGGCCACAAATATCCTGGGGGGAAGGGGAACAGAACTTGTATAAATTTTGGCTCTGACCCCACGGGGGCAGGAGGGGCGGGCCCAATAGGGGTAATAGAGGTAAATCCTATAAATCGCTACTTGTCCTTGAGTTCTACATGGATTGTAACCAAATTTGGCCACAAACATCCTTGGGAGAAGGGGAACAGAACTGTATAAATTTTGGCTCTGACCTCCTGGGGGCAGGAGGGGCGGGGCCCAATAGGGGAAATAGAGGTAAATCCTATAAATCGCTACTTGTCCTAGAGTTCTGCATGGATTGTAACCAAATTTGGCCACAAATATCCTGGGGGGGGGAAGGGGAACAGAACTTGTATAAATGTTGGCTCTGACACCCCCCAGGGGGGCAGGAGGGGCGGGGCTCAATAGGGAAAATAAGAGGTAAATATTAAAATTCCTTCAGAAAAGAAACAGTGAACCTGTATTCAGAACATGACTTGACATTACAAACCAGGTGAACGATACAGGCCCTCTGGGCCTCTTGTTTAAATTGTCATGCAAATGACGGTTATAGATTATAACATGCAAATATTGGATATATTGGGCGTCAATAGAAACAATTTACAACTGTACATATTCAATGTTATAATTTCATACGGACATAGAATGTTTTTAAGAAAAAAATTATTAATTTGAGAGTTTAAGTGCATTTCCACAACTCTGCATGTTTTGCCTCAAATAAGCAGTTGAACTTCCTGAGAGTACACTCAGATTGATGTTATAATTCCATAAATTAAAATTCAAATTATTCCTTGTAATTCAAATTTGGGACTCTTTTATAACTATGAAATCACTACGCCGTTATATCAGCCAATCAGAAGCGGTGTTACAAACGGCGACGCCATTTATTCTTTATGGGCTGATAAAGTAAATTTTGAAACCAATAAAAATGCTCGTTACAATGTACAAGCAAAATTGAATCATTTTGTCACAATATATAAACAAAACAACAAACTAGAACTCAACAATACTACCCAAGGTTGGAACTGATACATACACACTTTTTATTAACTCAGTTATGATCAAGTACATATATACATAAGAAGTGATGTAAAGTCATACAAAACATCACTAGTTTAAACAGTCTTAAATCTTAATGACTGTATTAACACATAGACAATAAACAATTTCAATTTTTCATAATACATTTTGTATGTCCAAATATAATCTATTAGGTTTAAATGTACACATAGTTTGAAGAATAAGTTTTGGAGTGCTATCTATGTTATGCTTTACTGTTGTTTGAGAGATAGTGAAATGAATTTATAGACGTGATATGAATTTTTGTGATTGATCAAAGAAAAAGCGCATTGGTGTTGTTGAAGTTGTATGAAAGAAGTGTTAAATACGAGAAAATTATAGATTAAAATGAAATGACGCTTTTTCTCTAAGTATTATCGTCTTAACTATTTTAATCACTGAAATTGACCAAAATCAGAATTTTAGTAATTTAGTAAATTTATCAATACCGTTTGCACAAAAAAAAATGAATGTTCTCTGGACATCAGTCGGAACACATGAACAAATATGTTTTATCAGATAGATACCAGCAGTGATTCTGTGGTAAAATGTCTTTTTTATGTTGGTTATTAGCCCCGATAACACTTTCAATCTTGATTGTACCTAAGAAACCTAAGTACCTTGAAACTTGATAAAAATTTTCATTGATTGAAATATTTTACCGGGTGGACTCTTGTTTGTTGTGAAAATTATATTTTAAGTTTTCGCCAAGTAATCATAATACCTTTGACCGAAGGGTCAGGATGACCTGTAGCCATCGTACGCGTGCTTCGTCCGTCGTCGTGCGCCGTGCGTAAACGTTTGCATTTAAAACGCTACTCCTCCTTAACTGCAAAGCAGATTTGATTCATATTTGGTTTGAAACATCATTGTGTAATGAAAATCATGTTTGATATAAATGAATAATGTCTGACCCCGAAGGGCAGAGGGGCGGGGCCCCAAAAGGCGCGTTTTTCTTAATTTAAGCTTTAAAATCCTACTCCTCCCTCATCCCTGGATGGATGGCAACCAAATTTGGTTTGAAACATTATTTGGGAAGGACAATCATTTTTTTTTATAAATGAGCCTGCTCCGACCCTTAGGGGCTGAGGGGTGGGGCACCAAAAGTGCTAATTTTCTTAATTTTAGATTTACAATCCTACTCCTCCTTCATCCTTGGATGGATTTTATCCATATTTGGTGTGAAACATCATTTGGGAAGGACATTCATATTTTATATAAACGAGTTAGGTCCGACCCCTGGAGGCACAGGGGCGGGGCCGCAAAAGAGGAAATTTTCTTATTTTTTTCTTAAAATCCTAATCCTCCTTAACTCCTTAACTTGAGTTGATTTCATCCATATTTGGTGTGAAACAGCATTGGGGAAGGACTGTTTTATTTTATATAAACGAGTTATGTCTGTCCCTGCGGACAGAGGGGTGGAGCTCAGAAAGGGGAACGTTGATGAAATTTGGCTTTAAAGCCTACTCCTCCTTTACCCTTGAGTGGATTAATGCATCCATATTTTTGTGTGAAACATCACTGGGGAAGGATAATGATATTTAGTATAAACGAATTAAGTCCAACCCTTGGGGACA
This sequence comes from Argopecten irradians, assembly GCF_041381155.1. Classification (NCBI taxonomy): domain Eukaryota; kingdom Metazoa; phylum Mollusca; class Bivalvia; order Pectinida; family Pectinidae; genus Argopecten; species Argopecten irradians. The sequence continues at coordinate 7,572,229 of NC_091140.1, read as the reverse complement.
GAGAGATGGGGCTCAGAAGGGGGAACTTTAGGTGAGGACAATCAAAATTTATAAAGGACCGAGGTAAGACCCATGGGGATAGAACGGCGGGGGTCCAAAATGGGAGCTTTGCTGAAATTTGGCTTTAAAATTTGACTCCTCCTTAATCCTTGAATGGGTTACAACCATATATGGAAGAAGGGCTACCAAGTTTGTTCAACAAATGACCTTTACCTTATTTCAGAAACTTACATACTCAACTAAGGAGTTCCTTGTATTGTTTATATTAATTATTAACCACTACTTTATACTATGACTTTGTTGTTTTGTGCCGTGAGTCAGGTGACCGTTAAGGCCCATTGGCCTCTTGTTCATGTTTTGCTAGCGAAAGGCTCGCAAATAATGAGAAATTTTGAACTCATATCATAAATCTGATATGAAGGAAACTCATGACAGATCCTCTATTAAAAAAATTAATACGTTTTGTATCAGTGGTGTTATCGGTAAAAATGTAAAAATATTTCAATCATTTTTGTTCGAAATCAGATACACATTATGTAATAGAATTGACAATGATGGTGTATAGTATTTTTCTACCTAATTGTTAAGTTATTTCATTTATATGTTTAATAAAATCTGTTACCAGTAAGTGATCGAGATCGGGTTATCTCAGTCGAGGGCTAAGATTTTGTAACATAATCCCAACCGAGGCGTTAACCGAGGTTGGGATGTTACAAAATCTTAGCCCGAGACTGAGATAACCCGATCTCGATCACTTACTGGTAACAGATTTTTTTTTCTCGCGCATCAAAGATGTAATAAAACCCATCTATAAACGTTTTCAGAGTGTTAAATCATCCCGTCGTGGGCCTCCTAGTTCAAAGCCGATTGACCATTTCAACTGCGCTTCGAATTTAGTCATTCCGCGTAAAACTATAGTTCGGTTATATCAAAGAAAAACGATGATCAGTTGGTAACTACTGTTTTATAATTAAAAACAACAACCAAACAATGAATAATAAATGAATAAATGTACATATTTCTAATAAAATTGATTTTCTGAAGCGTTTGACAAACGTTACCGATTCTAGAGTATGACGTCACATGCGCGGACTGTTACATGAATGACGTAAAATTCCGCCAAAAATCGCGTAAAGGTACCAGACAGATCGGACGAGATTAAAAAATCTAGCACTGGGTATCATGCGAGATTTCCCTGTCCGAGGTGCGAGAAAATGTTTTCTTGTTCCATTCGAAAATGATTAAAGGTTATATCGTATTACTCTACATATTTTATACTTATTGGTTTTGTGAAGTTTGATTTATTTTTGTTTGACCTTTTGTCTGAGCCACTAAGCCTTTGTCATTGATCTTACATAGTATTAAGCATAGACATGACATACAATCAAAACAAAACGGGCCATATTTGTTTTCGGTTTTGGTAAAGATGATGTAGTGGAAGCACACATTTTTAGATTTTAAACATTATAATGCGTTACATTCCAGGTACATAAATGCCATATACATCGGACGTGTAACATCAGTGTATAGTCGAATGTTGATAACACGTACATGTACACAAAAACAGAAATATAGATATTTTAAGACACCCGATAAAATCCCTATCATGCCATTGAAACATCAAATGCTTTTCACAACTTATGCCTAAGGTTATGTTAACGCTTATGTTGATTCGTTTTATATCTATATATTTACAGTGTACTCAGTTTGCCGAATATTAATAATAAAGATATTTTCACATGTACATGTAACATGATTCAGCGGTGATTTACAAATGAAATAGTATGTTTTGAAGCTGCATTTTCGTTTTAAAAAAAATCTATGTTTAATACCCGATAGTAGTCTTATTTTTCGCGCTTTTCTCACCAACGTTTGCTTGAAATGAGTAAAAATTCCACATACCATGGCTACTTGGCAAGATGCAATTTCGATACCACAACCTTTGGACAACATCTTTATGGAGATATGATAATGACCGCAATGAAATGGTGTATATGCATTGACGTCCTGTCCTTCACGTTGTCTTTGATCAGCGATTATATTTATATGAAAGTTTCATATTATATCGGCTGCATTTATAATGGAAGTCATCATCATTATCATAAGCATCACTGATAACTATAATTGTCTTTTCACGATGGATTTTTGTTTATCAAGCATGCGCCTTGACGTACGTTTCGCAATTTAGAGAATTTTAACAAACAAATAAGACATATGATGGAATCCGGTTTCATAACCATTCGACTTGTGCTCTAGAACGTCTTCAGATTGATTTTGAGGGCATACCATATGAACAATACTATATGCAAGCTTTTATTCATGTAATCCTATTTCTGATATTTGATTGTCGGTTTGAAATAAACAAATTAATGGCAAATACGACACTTCTGGTTATACACCACTATGATATAGCATTGATTGGAATTGGACCGAAACGAATCGCGCTACTTAGCCATATATACACGAGAGTCAATAGACCCTTACAGAAAAAAGGCCTATGGCACATATTTGCAGCAATACTGCAGTAATATAACAGCATTATTGCTGCGATACATACTTTTCGTATTGAAATGAGTTTGCCGCACCATATTTTTGGCACCATGGCCGTTACACTTACTGGTCTATATTTAAACAAGTAAGGTATCAATATGCAATGTATTAGTATGGAAATCACAAGAGTCATTCATTTGATTCTTGTTACAGATATTGACTTACTATGCAACGACATTTTGGACTTATTGGTGATAAAATTGGTTTATATCAATCATAAATAACCTTGTCAGCATGAAATGAAAAACTTAGTGGACGGGATACATGATTTTAATAAAACTGAAAATTTAAGTATTTGTGACATAAAATGACCAATAAAAACATTTGCTTAAATTCTATCAACAGACCTGATCGAATACAATAACATTAATTCTCTCTACACTTTTTGTAACTTAAATGGTACCTCATAGATTTATAGGAAGAAGTTTCCATCACCTTTGTCCTTCATACACCACAACCACGTGAACCAATGTTTGGATTCTAGGTCAACTAACTTTAATCTATTTATCAAAGGATCATGTGAGTATCCATAATTCTTTGTTATACTGCAGCAATATAGCCGCAATATTGCTGCAACCTCCTTCATGATTTTTGTGTAGGATGCTTCTAGTACAATTTGTGGTTGATTCCTACACATAGGTTGTGAAAGAATCGTTTCCTGCAGGAAAGTCGCAATATTACGGCTTTATAGCTGCAACAAAACATTGGTGTGGCATTAGTGCCAGAATGGTGCGGCTAGCAGTGACTTGATGCACACAGATCAGTGTGCTACAATATATATGCTATGTTACAACAATACTGCTGCACACTTAACCTTTCTGTAAGGGTATGTGCCCCATTGTCTCGATTCACACACATCATACATGTATTAAATGTTACAGTAGTACAAATGTCTCTAGCTCTAGTTTTTCAGACTATTATGAACGGGAATATTGCCTTTGTTATGTTATAAGGTTTTGTCCTGTCTGTTCCTAAAGTTTGAACAAAATTCAATATAACACATAAATACCATGTCTTTGCTGCGCTAAGTACAAGTGCTAGCGCTATTACTTCTAGATCTGTCGGAGAAAAGGCGCCAAATGATATTAATGTATCTCGGCGTAGAATATTGCATGATGTAATATCTTACTAGTTTAATACTGTCTACTGCCGAACAAGACTGTAACTGTAAGCATATTAGCGTAGTATGTATTACGCCAAAGCTATCCTAGATCTCCATGATATGTTTATTAAATAAGGGAATGTGTGATAATATGAGGAGCATGTGTGTTGTACTACCATCAGACGCATTACACAGTATTTGACTTTTGACTTTTTCTATCAACAAATGTGCGCTGACATAATACATAACGAGGGAACTAACTCGTCGTCTATCCATATTTGGAAATAACTGTGACAGTATTTTGGTAAATATTAGCTCAAGTTAAAGCAAGTAAAATTAACCTTATATTGATGTATTTTAATATAGTCGAAACCTCAACAATGTGTAATGTTGATTATGTCATTGTACATACCTTTCTGTTTTAAGGTGGAACAGTCGATATCACAGTACACAAGGTCCGAGAAGATGGGACGTTGAAGGAGCTAGATCGAGCAAGTGGTGGTGCATGGGGAGGAACTCAGGTGGATGAAGCATTTAAACAGATGATCATCAAGATTGTGGGAAACCCGATCATGCAATCGTTTTGTCGGGCCCAAACAGCGGATTTTGTTGACATGTTCAGGGAATTTGAAACAAAGAAAAGATGTAGTGTCGAAGATACATTATCCAAAAAGGTGACAATGAAAATCCCAGTTTCTCTGAAAGACTTGTTTGAGGAGGAAACCGAGGAGGATATCAAGGATGTGGTGAGGCAAAGTAGTTACTCAGGAAAGCTAGAGTGGGTGAACGATAAAATCAGAATCGCCCCAGACACCTTCAAATCACTATTTAACTGTGCTATCACAGATACAATAGGGCACATACAAGGTCTTCTCAGTAAACCTTCGTGTGAAGGAACACAAACCATCATTATGGTGGGCGGATTTGCCGAGTCTCCTCTTCTACAGAAGGGTATACGCGAGGCTTTTCCAAATATGAGGGTCATCATACCTTATGAGTGTGGTCTGTCTGTTCTAAAGGGGGCAGTGATTTTTGGACATAGTCCGAAGATAATCACGTCACGGAAAGCCAAATTCACGTACGGCATTGCAACAAACAAGAAATTCAAACCATCAAGACATGATCCTGCGAAGAAGAAAACAGTTAATGGTGTTGATTTCTGTGCAGAAGTGTTTGACAAGCATGTTGGTATTGGATCAAAGCTGAAGATTGACACGGTACAAAGTGAACAAAGATACAATCCATTATACGAGAATCAAAAGACACTTGATTTCCCTGTTTACCAGTCTACAGAAGATGATCCGGAATATGTTACCGACCTGAGCTGTACATATATAGGTAACATGTCTGTCAGTATACCCGACACCGTTGGAGGCACCAACAGGGGAGTCCGAGTCAAAATGATATTCGGCGGCACCGAGTTAAAACTGGAGGCAACGCAAGAACGCACGGGAATAAAAACACATGCTAAATTCAACTTTCTTGGAGATTGATTGATTGATCATTATTTGTAAAAAAAAAAGAAAAAAAAAGAAACGTGGTAATGATAGTCATAAGAGGGAGATCGTCATAAGTAGAGGACTGCACCGTGGTCCTTCCCGAGATATAACTTATTGAACGGACAGGATGAAATATAGCCATGTAACTGTAAAATAACTATACAATTATACAAAGACTGAGTTCTGACGTATCCATCCCGGATGGTTTAAGGTTATTGTCTGGTTGTGTTGCTATACATATGACCACGAAGTATTCTACTAGGACTGATAATTGAACTCCCACTCCCCGATTTCTTGTTACTAAACTACACTGTGAGTCCAAAATGTCACACTGTATGCTAACACAAAGCTGTGAAGTTTTGGGAGAGGAGCCATTCACCCCAGGAAGACAACACTTCATTATTAGTTTTTGTCTCAAATACAAACGGAACATGAATATGATAGTGACATGATTCATTTACAGTAACGTTTCGCACGCTTCTTCATTTAGATATTGTAAACGATTATGAGACATCATGTCTGGTTTGTTTCACAGTGTTACCAAATTGTGGTCCAATGTTTTCCTTTAACTAACGTTATAAGTCAAGATTACTCTACTTTTGTCCGCTGATAATGATTACATCTATTACTAATTCAGTAGTTTTATTAATAATAAGTTTATGAATTCTGGTTATACTAAGTATGCATTTCCATTTTTTGACGGAACACTGATGATGTAATACATTCACTGAAATGTATTTGGGTAACTACAAACATGTATTTGTAAACATATACAATAAAAAAATTACTGGCATCTCTCAATCAACAAAATGTAATACTTCATTTTATTATTACTTTCTACTTTGTATGTTATACATTTAAAATTAATAATCGATACAATGTTATATCATGTTTTATAAATGAAGCTTTTCATATAAAGTCATGGATAGTGTGATTTATGTTGTTCTTACCTCGGCAACACTACTAGGCCATGGACTAGGAGGGTCCCACATGCACCTCCACCCCCCCCAAACTTCCGAACCAATATTTTTTCTGAACCCTTATGACCCACTGATCATCATGATCACAAATCAAATTGTTAACATTGCATTAGTTGGGATGATCTTCCGGTTATGACGACATCAAGATGGCCGCCATCTCGAATTTCACTCAAAATTGATAAATAGTCATAGCACTGACATTTTTCAACCGAAGTAGACAAATGAGGTATTAAAATGGCCACAATAGAACAGCAAATACATACCAGGACCAAATAATCCAATATATGTAGCGATTTCTACGCAGGAAATGAAAAAAATCGGATTTTAAGCTCAAAAAATGGTAATTCTTTAGCAAATTTTTAAGCACGTATTGTGATATAAGTTATACCTTTTTCAGAGACCAGCTTGTTAGATCATTTGACCCGAAGGGTCAGGATGACCTATTGTCATCATTCACCGTCCGTCGTCGTGCACCGTCCGCTTAAAGTATATATGCTACTTCTTCTCAATACCCGAAAGGCCCAGGGAACTGTTGTTTGACCTGTAGCATACTGGGATGGATGGCTACCAAGTTTGTTAAAATGAATGACCCTGATCATCATTCAAGGTCACAGGGGTCAAATAGGCTAACATATTTAAACGACTTCTTCTCAAGAAACAGATGGCTCAGGGTACTGATATTGGGCCTGTAGCATGCTGGGATGAAGGGCTACCAAGTTTGTTCAAATGAATGACCTTGACTTTCATTCAAGGTCACAGGGGTCAAATAGGTTAAAATCTTTAAACAACTTCTTGAGAATAACTCATAGGCCTAGAGACTTGATATTGGGCCTGTGGCATGCTTGGATGAAGGGCTATTAAATGTGTTCAAATGAATGACATTGACATCCATTCAAGGTCACAGGGGTCAAAAAGGCTAAAATCTTTGAAAAAAAAACTTCTTCTCATGAAGCAGAAGCCCATGGTACTGATATTGGGCCTGTAGCATGCTGGGATGAAGGGCTATCAGGTTTGTTCAAGTGAATGACCTTGACCTTCATTCAAGGAATCACTGGCGAAATAGGCTAAAATCCTTTAAACTACTTCTTGTTGATAACTTAGAGGCCTAGAGACCTGATATTAGGCCTGTGGCATGCTTGGATGAAGGGCTATCAAGTTTGTTCAAATGAATGACCTTGACCTTCATTCAAAGTCACAGGGGTCAAAAAGGCTATTATTTTTAAACGACTTCTTCTCAAGAACCAGAAGGCCCATCATGGTACTTATATGGGGCCTGTAACCTGCTAGGATAAATTGCTATCAGGTTTGTTCAAATGAATGACCCTGATTCTCATTCAAGGTCACAGGGTTGAAATAGGCTAAAATGTCTTAAACGACTTCTTGTTGATAACTTAGAGGCCTAGAGACCTGATATTGGGCCTGTGGCATGCTTGGATGAAGGGCTATCAAGTTTGTTCAAATAAATGACCTTGACCTTCATTCAAAGTCACAGGGGTCAAAAAGGCTATTATCTTTAAACGACTTCTTCTCAAGAACCAGAAGGCCCATGGTACTTATATTGGGTCTGAAGCCTGCTAGGATAAATTGCTACCAGGTTTGTTCAAATGAATGACCCTGATTCTCATTCAAGATCACAGGGTTGAAATAGGCTAAAATGTCTTAAACGACTACTTCTCAAAAACCAGAAGACCCAGAGTACTTATATTGGGCCTGTAGCATGCTGAGATGAAGGGCTACCAAGTTTGTTCAAATGAATGACATTGATCTTTATTCAAGGTCACAGAGGTTAAATAGGCTAAAATATTTAAACGACTTCTTCTCAAGAACCTGATGGCCCTGGGTACTGATATTTGGCCTGTAGCATGCTGGGATAAAAGGCTACCAGATTTGTTCAAATGAATAATTTGATTTTCATTTAAGGTCACAGGGGTAAAAAAGGCTAAAATCTTTAAACAACTTCTTGAGAATAACTAAGAGGCCTAGAGACATGATATTGGACCTGTGGCATGCTTGGATGAAGGGCTATTAAGTGTTTTCAAATAAATGACATTGACATTCTATCAAGGCCACAGGGGTCAAAGAGGCTAAAATCTTTTAAACAACTTGTTTTCATGAAGCAGAAGCCCAGAGTACCGATATTGGGCATGTAGCATGCTGGGATGAAGGGCTACCAAGTTTGTTCAAATGAATGACCTTGACCTTCAGTCAAGGAAACGAGTGAAATAGGCTAAACTCCTTTAAACTACTTCTTGTGAATAACTAAGACTCCAGACTGATATTTGGCCTGTAGTATGCTGGGATGAAGGGTTTACAATTTATTAAAATGAATGACCTTGACCATTATTCAAAGTCAAATGGGTCTAAAAGGCTCAAATATTTTAAACGACTTCTTGAGAATAACTCAGATGCCTAGAGACTTGATATTGGGCCTGTGGCATGCTTGGATGAAGGGCTATTAAGTGTGTTCAAATGAATGACATTGACATCCATTCAAGGTCACAGGGGTCAAAAAGGCTAAAATCTTTGAAAAAAAACCTTCTTATCATTAAGGAGAAGCCCATGGTACTGATATTGGGCCTGTAGCATGTTGGGATGAAGGGCCCAGTATCTTATATTTATAATACCATTGCACAGTACCTTTATGTTGGTACAATATATTATAATCTCCTATATTAACATGGGCAATTAGGCTCTGGCGTACTAATACCTTCATCAGAGTACAGGGGATCACTTGGTTTACCGAATTCACTAAAATGATAGTGAAATATTTTTAAAATTGATCAATATGAAAATATATTTTAATCAAAATATTTAATAACCGAAATGACTAGTTTAAATATAAATATAAGCATTTTTTGTCATATTTTTAACGGGCACCATTAGATACCTGCTAGAACTCCCAATTTATATATGTTACACACCAATGCATGTCAAAAATATACCAACCTATGCATAAATGCTGTCCCGGAGGGTTTCATTGTATATCAGTACAGAAGCCGTTCAGCGTACTAATGTTAAACAATAGGAGAGACCATCCATTTCTAAGAGCTCTGCGAAGGCGCAACCATCTATCCCGCGTTTAGCTGGTGCATGACATCAGATAGAGACAAGTGTCAGAAGTTAGAAAGAGCCGCATCCGTAGTACTTTGTTGCAAATGATGCCTTTACATCTGAAGATGGCAGTCAATTGGCAGCCTACAATGCCATTCCTAGTCATGACAAAGAAGAGAAAGGTTGATTTTGAAAATTCAAGTAGCTTTGTTCAATCGATGGTAGCTCCGAAGCCGCTGTTAAAGTGAATACTACGAGCAAAGCTATATGCTCCCATCGGATTTGTTAATCAGCTGAGGCAAATGATCATGTTTTAGATACGTGTAAATGACACATGTCGCTGGGAGATGTGTGAAGTGATGTTAAATACTGTTATATTTCCGTATAATCATTGATATAAAGCAACGACGACTTGAACAGCTAGAGTTTGTCGAGCTGGCGATCTGCAACGGAAAAGGATACAGATGTGCCTGAACAAGTCTTGTCTATATGTGTCAGTATTGAGAACTTACGATAGCGATAGATTACGGAGATAGACGCGCCTGGATAATATCCTTGAGAGTAAGTTTCATTCAGAGTTTTATACTGATTATTCAGTGAGTACTCGGTAAAAATGAGCACTCAATTGTAATAACTACGCATCAGAATAACGGTTATCATAAGTAATCGGTTCTATTATCAGCGAGTACTCGACGATTTTGAGAACTCGTTAGCGTTATGCTTAGATTTTACACACAATTTCATTGATTATTGGAAGTGAGTACTCAGAAATATTGATTCACTCAGGTAGGGTAGACAACTCATGTAAGTTATGGAGATAAGCCGAAAACTGTACAATATGTTTGAGAGAGAACTGTATCGAGGCCGTTAGAGCCGAGATCTGTTCACTCTCCAATATAATGTATAGTTTTAGGCTTATCTCTAACTTAAAACATAGCAAGTCTTTGTGTTAATAAAGTACACTTTTATTTCTAATATAAGTCAGGTTTTTTTATTGCCTTTGTCTATAAGCTCAGGTAACTACCAATGTACATTCAACCATGACAAATCCAATATAGACAATGGCAACATAAAATTACCTTTGCCTGTATTATATGTGATGAATAGCATTCATGAACGGAATGCATGAAGCATGCTTTTGGGTTGGACAACTATCCACAGTGATGGATGGATATTACTTTCTTAATTTAAGCGATATAATAAGGTGACTTTAGTGACTTTTATTGCTAAAAGGACATTTCTGTCCAATGTCTGATGTGGTAAAGAAATGACATATGAAACTAGACTTGCAATTTAGGCGTTTGTTTGAAAGCGTCTTGCTAAAATGATCGCATATAATAGTGATTTCCAGGCTAGTTCAAAACAGTCGGTGCCCCCAGAACTTACATTGAATTCAGAGGATTTAAAATTTCGACCTCTCTAGGGACAATCTTGGATTTATTTATACCATGTGCAATTTCATTCAACAAGCCAATGGGATTTAGGTGAAATTCTGAAATATTGTTGAAACAATATCAAAATCAGTGTAAAACTACAGTGTAGATGATTTGGAAATTTAAAATCAAAAGTGGGTGTTCAAAAAACAACAAGGTTTACAGAAAGCGGAAATTGGAGTTAATGCTGTAGATAAGTGTTAAATGGTGAATTCATAATAAGGCCGAAAACCCGATCTGGGATATATACAGAAATTATGTGGATTTGTTTAATTCTGCATCAATAGAGGATTAAATTCTCTTCATATTCATTGTGTGGGATTTTATTCGTAATTTGAATATAAAAATTATTGAATATTCCGGCAGGTTGTGTGTTAACATAATTATGGGATTACGCCCAGAGACATATACTCAACCGTATTGTATAACTCTCTCATAAGCTATATTTTACTGTCTTATAAGTGACTGTCTTATATACGAGTCACGTATAAGACAGTAAAAGGTAACATATAGGACAGCTGAAGGTAATGATTCCATAATCCGGGAGTTGAAGTACAGAAACAACAATAGATGACATCACAATCATGTTTTAAGCTTAGTTATATTATTAGTATTCTAATATGTATGATAGTATCGTTCTGTATATTTCGATGTATAAGATTATTCAGACGCGATATATAAATATTTATATATATTTATTTATTCCCACAGTTGCAAAAGGATGTGTATATATATTTATGGCATATATACAAATACAAATATTTAAGCACATCTGTTACATGAAAAGAACGGCCAGGGTTGGGGATGTCCAGGGGTATGTAAATGTGGAATATTTAGGGTAAGTTATAATTGTTAAGAAATATGTTTTGTTGTTAAGTTGATTAATTGCTGTTTTGGTATTGTTTTTCGAAGCGTATTTGAAGTGTCATTGTCGTGGTGTATTGATGATTACCTCCAACTTTTAGTCAACGTTTTCATACTAATTATATTTGTATATATGTATATGTACATGTACATTATAATGCAATACATATTTACATTATAGCCAAGGATGTAAAGAACTGTTGGCCGATAGTCGAGAGCAACGTTCGTCTTATACACGTTAGGTGTATCAAGCTGAGGAGATAAAAACAATACAATCTCTGTTGTAATATAGAGCGACTTCGTCTTATACACGTTAGGTGTAGCAGGCTGAGGAGATAAAACGATATAATCGCTGTTGTAACATAGAGCGACGTTCGTCTTATACACATTAGGTGTAGCAGGCTGAGGAGATAAAACGATATAATCTCTGTTGTAATATAGAGTGACGTTCGTCTTATACACATTAGGTGTAGCAGGCTGTGGAGATAAAACAATACAATTTCTGTTGTAATATAGAGCGACTTCGTCTTATACACATTAGGTGAAGCAGGCTGAGGAGATAAAACGATATAATCGCTGTTGTAATATAGAACGACGATTTTTATCAGTAACCCCGTTATCCAACCCTGTGCTCTGTTTAGATACAATCAGGTAAAGTATGGATTAAAAATGTTTTACAGCGACAATCTAAAATAAAACACATAAATACACGTGTTTTATCAATGTATTATATTTCTCATTATTATTAACGTATTCATTGTTACGTATTTAACGTCCATTGACAATAACAAAGTCTTTACAAAATGGTTTGACGTACAATGGACAACATTATATAAAAAACCAAAAAACTTACCGATATACCATACTGACTGTCGCGATCTTTACCAGATATCACATAACACTGTCAGTTGACAGTTGCAATTACACATGTTGCCTTGGACACTTTTAAGTTAGATCTCTCCGGACAATTTTACCAATATAAAAATATAATTATTATATTACATGATATATGAACATATCATGGCCAGCTGTATGTTTGTATATACTTGCTTTGATATAGACACCGTATAGATCATCAGTGGTGACTAATACGGACCCCGTAAACGTCACATGAGCACACAGGAATTTGAAACAGACATGGAGGGTGTTTTTCTTACTGAATGAATATCAGTCGCTTACAAAATTGTATTACATACGTGAGTATCATTCCGTGCTTGACATCAATTCAGATAATTACTTAAAGACATCAGACTAACCGTTCTCTAATATCGGCATGTTCTGGTTAGAAAGACACCGATGTTGTCATGGTGTCAACGGTGATCTTCCTACTATTAATCGAAATTTGTTAGTGATGAATTGTCTGTAAACTAGAAATAAATTAACTTTACATATTGGTTTGCCATGGTAAAACAGTTTGGAAGCCGAATAAATTGGTACCTTATGTGTTCCTTGTTAAAACGAAAGTAGACTTAATTCGTCCATAACTAGTCTTGTTTTTGGGACGAATGTGACATTAGTTTCCGGGTAGAAGTTTTCAGTGTGTGTAAGGTTCCATTATGTGTTTGTTACAATTTTATTGTAAATAGAATGTTAAATTTAACAAACTGATAGAGTTCATAACCTCATGAAAATATTAATTATTTGAAAATTCAAACGTTATACAGGCTTGTACATGTAATTAAGACTTGCAATACCAACGAATTCCCTACCTACATGTATTGTTGCATACTCTTTACATACTGTACACTTATTAAAAATAATAGGCCTAGCCATCGTAATTGTACAAGGAAGGTTAAGACTAGCAATATCAGAACACTTACAATTCTAAAATCCAAATATTTATCAACTGAGATTCTGAGATTTCGTGTGGAAATTGAAAACTGAGAGTATATGAATGGATAATTATATGTTTATACAAATATATGTCTATGCATTTATTGAACAAATAGATTGCACGCGACCTATAATGCACACATCACAGGTATTAAGTTAGTTAGAACATGACCCCGTGTTATAACATCGCAATTGGTTATAGCATTGTCTAAATCCCATGTACTCTCTTCTGAAGTCAACATGTTTTAAAATTCAAGGTAACAAAGATGGCAAGTTCAAGGAGGCTATTGGTTGCAGCCATACACTTGGGTACAACTTCTTCATGGTATGTGTTCTCATTTCGAAGTGAATTTGAAACTGACCCCTTAAAGGTCAGCGCAAGCACCTGGACGATAGGATCGGCGCTTGTGTTCCTTAAGACCCCAACCACAGTCCTTTTGGATAAAAATCAAACATTTCACTCGTTCGGATACGAAGCGGAGGACCACTATTCCCAGTTAGCTGAGGACGATGATCATACCGAGTGGTACTATTTCCGTAGGTTCAAGATGATGTTGTATGGCAAGGATGGAAAAGGAGTAAGTAAATAATGAAGTCCATTTCTACCACAATAACAATGTCAACAGCAAAGTGGGAGTTGTTATTTATTCCGTTTACGGGTCTGTGAGATAGTTAATAGAATGATGAAAGTATCAGAATTGGTCAAGGCTCGCAGATAATTTTGAAAACACGTTGGTCATTCATAAGTCTCATAGTATGTTATCTTTTTGAAAGCCATGCAATCCGTTATCAACATTGACAACAATTTTAATTAGCAATTTTAAGTGAAAATGAGAATTTAGATCTTAATGATTTATGTTTTGGGAATCAAATTTTCGCTATCATAGCAATGTCTCGCAAAATCATGAAAATATCTCGCACAATTGTCGGCTACACAGTGATCATTTGTGCTTTGTTTTGATTTTAAACATTTACATAAAATAGTTACAACTTTAGAAATTGTGTTGTATGCAGGGTTTGTCAACACATGAAATGTTAAAAGACATTCACGATAGAGAACTTCCTGCCCTGAAGGTTTTCTCAGAAGGCATCAAGTATCTGAAGGGACATCTTCTGAAAGCATTGGAGAAGAGAGCCACTGACGTGAAAGACACAGATATTGAATGGGTTCTCACAGTACCAGCTATCTGGAATGATCCTGCTAGGCAATTCATGAGACATGCGGCTGAACAGGTAAACTTCATCTTTCAGTAAGACACCTCATTTTACTGATTGTTTGAAAATGTATTTGAAGATTTATTTTACAATTGTTAAAGATATAATTAAGGATGTACTCCTCTGAGAAGTCAAAATTTTATTGTATTAAACTTTTTTTCTCATATTGATTTTGGGAAACCAGAGGAAAGAAAAAACTATGTTCATTTTGAGCCATGAAAGAAACGAAAGAAAAACACAAGAGTTAAATATGTCCCTAATGTGTTTGATATGTATTAATGTTGTAATCCAGTTTTTGAGTAAAATATTTTTTCTCAGTAGGTAAAAAATGCTTTGGCTCTATATTTGCTCAAAGCGAAAAAAAAAAATGACACAATTTTGCCCCAAAATGGCAGTTTTAGATAAAAATATAGGCCAAATGGACCATTTCTTAAAATCCCTGTATAAAAAAATCTGCTAAAGTGTATAACTGTAATTTTTTTGACAAAATTACAAAAAAATTGCAACTGGCAGCTTGCTACAGATATTGATAAATTGTATTTGAAAATCTCATAACTTCTTTGATCTTTGTTGAAACGAGACTTCAACGGGACTGAAACCTCAGAAGAATACATCCTTAAAGCTACCCTAGATTAATCCCATGCAGTAATTCGTATAATGTGATTTAAATGCATTATATTAGCTCGATCCGATCATCTGCAAGAGAGCTTTTTTGTTTTGATAGGGGTACAAGTAGCTACCGAGACATAATTCTCAATTGATGTGATATTGACTTAATATAAAGGACCCATTATAATGCCCCTGACTTAAAATAGGGGTTAGGCTCAGTTTCATATGACGGTCAGTAATGTACGAGTTATGAGTAATTCATTCATCAAGCTCGTTTCGAACTTGTCCGAATATTTTCAATGTTAGTCTAAATACAATGTTTCTTTAAAGGCTCGGTTCATATTTACTTAAGTTATCATGATCACAAGGTTCAATTACTATTATTGCAAAGGAAAATAATCTGTTTGTTACAATCGAAGCAACCTCATTTTCAAACTTGTCCGAAATCTTTTCCAATATTAGTCTTCATACAAAGTCTAATTAATCTCGGTTTACATTTACTGAAGTTGTCATTTTCACAAGGTTAATTATTATTATTACAAAGGGCTATAATATACTCTGCAAGTTACAATCGAAACAATCTGATTTTCGAAATTGTTTGAGATATTTCCGATGTTAGTCTACAGAAAAAGGTGCATTAAGCGCGGTTTATATTTACTCAAGTTATTGTGTTTACAAGGTCCAATAATAATTATTAGTGCAAAAGGCAATGACTCCATCAATTACAGTCGAATAACGCTGATTTTGAACTCGTCCGAGATCTTTTCAATGTTGGTCTATATACAAAGTTTCATTAAGCTCTTCAAGTTATCGCGTTCACAGGGAAATGTTAATAACGGACGTCGCACGACGGACGACGGACGACGGACGACGCACGACGCACGGCGACGGACAAAAGACTATCGCAATAGGAGATTTCAAAAAAGATGGCGATGAAGTCACACAAAGGTACATCCGGGCGCTCAAAGGTACAAAAATACTCCGTATATCTACGTACACATAAACATAGAGGGAACTACACAGCCGCTTTGTAATGTTTGTTTACATTATTTTTTATAATAAATAGTACGACAATCCGAGAACTGTATGCGTTATTTTAATTATAAAAAGGGTAAATAATAAATATCTAACAATAATATTTAGATACAAACATCTGGTATTTATATATTTTACTCCGTTTATACTCCTATTTTCTACCGCCACGAGAAAAAAAAAAAACCCACGGTCGCCATTAGACCTACGTAATAAACATTGACAGAAGTTACAAAATTGACAGAAACTACAAATTAAATTCCAAGTTTCCCCAAATATTATTCTGACATTTTAATAAGCAATTACTGTTTTCTAAGTCTTGCGATTATGACCAAATTAGAATTTGCCTTCGTAGATTACCCCAAGCGCACGGCAGCCATTACGTACAGTACTGCCGAGATCCTGAATTTCGTCATTTTTCATAGTCACAAGGAATTTAGTTTATGACATTCAAATGAGTCATTTTATAGTTACTTTTTATCATATTTTTAAACAAAACTTCGAGTATTTTAGGATTCTCGAAGCCGTGCGCAATGTGTCCTGGTCGGCATTTATATTTATTACAATCTAGCTATATTCATAAATGTAAATGTAGTCATGTATTCAAATTATTTAAAAGTAATATCACCTCAATTTGGGACCTTCACATAACGGCACATGGAATAAAAGTGATTAAAAAATAAAAAAATAAACTCCTGAAATTGAACGATTTCACTATTTTATTTTTCGAGATATCGGCAGCCATATACTGTACGTCTACGTACACATACATCTTCATTTATGTGTAACTGTGGTTTATACCATTCATTTAAAATAACATTCGCAAACAGTACCTGTAATTCTGTTCAGTGTGCTATAACACTTTAAAAACGATATGGAAATAGATTATGGTCTACTCAGAAGACATAATTACTCATCAAACCATTACTTTACAATACAATAAACTTGCCATGAGCCAAGAAAAAGACATTACCGTCATACAAGATTTTTGATATCGTATTCCTTGAATAGATTAATCCTCCTGCGACTACAGCACCACCTGTTACATCATGTTTCGATGCCTTTCAGTTTATTGAGAAGACATCCGCTTTAATTGAAATACACAAAATTATGCTACGGCCGTCCGGCATCACACTATAATAGGTTACTTCGATACCCATAGTGCTACCATGTAGAGAGGCCTCATGTAGTCACTTAAATAACGTCATACTTCCTATTCACCCCAATTTACCAAAAACTGTCATAACAATATCAGTAGTGGTCCCAACATTTGAGACAATTCAAGGATAAGCAATTTGGCTTTTGAGTTAGAAGAAGTACCGTTCGTCTACGCTCCCCAAATCTGCATCGGAAATTGGACTCGTGGTGAGAGTTCCAAGGGCCTATTCTACTCTTTGAAAATACTAACATGGTGTTATGCCCTTCTTCACTAACAATGGCAATATAACCACTGCTGTATACTACATACATGATCTCACAGTGACACTAAGTATTCTTAGTTATGTCAAGAAGGAGTCGTTTTAAGGATTTTAGCTTTATTTGAACCCATGTGGCCTTGAAGGTAGGGTAAAGGTCATTAATTTGAAACAAACTTGATAGTCCTCCATGCTAGCATGCTATAATCCCAATGCCTCTTAGGTGTCATCACCTTACATAATTAAGTCGTTAAAATTTGTTTAGGCTTAATTAAACCATAGTGACCTTGAATGAACTTTGGTGGCCTTTCATGCAAGCAATACTACATGGCAAGCGCTTCTATATCAAGTATATATAGGCATCATAGTTGTCCACAAGAAAATCGTTTAAAGATTTAGCCTTTTTTACTTCTATGACCTTTCATGATGGTCAATGTAATTCATTTTAGACACAAACTTGGTAGCCAATCATTCCAGCACTTCTGACATGCCGATCTATCAATATTCTTGGGATTTTGGGTATTAAGAAAGTTTACGAACAGCGAAAGGCAGGACGGCACTCGTCACAACGGAACGAAGATAATGGTTGGACCTATGAGTTGGTCAATCTAGATGATCACCTAATTGACAAATTATTTAATAAAAACTGAACCGATGGGATAACGCGGCCCTTGCAGGTTTAGCGTTAGGTAATTGTGCCCTAAGCTTCTATTGCGCCGATAGATTCGTAAAAGGGCGACTCCATTTAGTATCCTTATCTTCTTAGCATATACTTTACTACCTCCCTAACGGAGATAGCCGTTAGTGCCTGCTCTATAATTATAAATGTCCATTATCATACCTATGATACTGTTTTCATCATCATTAATATGATACACAAATCATCATTTATAATGATACAGAGCTTTTATCTCATTATAATATGATACGATTTCATCATTATATGATACGATATCGGCATTAATGCTTTTTAGAAAAAAAATTGCAGAAACAACCCACTCCACATCATTACCTATGTTTTGTGTCGATATTACATCTGATTTAAGTCTGTTTATTTTACGACTTTTCTCCATAATTTGGGTTTTAAAATAATCGGTATACGGTTTTTTTTTTCAATTCCGGAATTTTCGGTCCGGACGGTTCCCCTTTCATTATATATCATTTAATTTACATTTTTTTGTTTTTACTTGATTTACTTAAAGGCCCACTACTTTCTGTAAAGGTTTTTATTTGTTTTAAATGGAAACGAGACCAATAATTTTGTAGAGTCGCAAAAGTTATTAACTTACCATTAATACTACACTCAACATCATTTTCTGAAAAAAAAAAATATGTAAATAAATGAAACGTTCATTTTCATAACGCGGGTCGTTTTATGTTTCCATCCGTCTTCCTAAATACCGTGAGTAGGTGAATATTACTGCTCAAGACGGCAAAACAGCGAAATTAATCTCGGCAGTTATCATACATTACGCAGAAAATCTTGCATTTGTAATTATCTCATCTTAGGCCATCGATATGTATTTTCTTATGCTATTGATGTTTTCATGAAACCTTAAAATTTTGCTCCGGAAAGGTAATGGGCCTTTAATGATAGTTGACATTTGATATTATATTTTGGCAATTTTACTTGTTGAAAAAATATCGAAATGGGATGTCATGGTGTATCGGAAACCGTTCAGAAATTCGAAACAGCAGTTCCCTGTGTAGCGTCATGTGATTTGACCTGGGTTCCCAAAGAATTAACCTACCTAAACTTGACATTCATACTCTTTATAGATATTGTATGTGGCAGGATTGACTTTTATGCAATTTGTATTAAACGTATACTAATAATTGTCCAGTACTTATTAGTATAGTTAAATCGCTATCGTATCATATTGTCTCGTATTCGTGAAGTTCCGGTATTCTTCCGTCATATATATCCATGTAGATAGTATCTATTGGTCGGTTTTATTATATGACGTAATGTCCAAATGTGCCAAATCGCCCTTTCCGGTCATTGTATCTATACAGTAGCGCCTTTCTACGATTGACCACTAGACGTTCACACCTATTATAGAGCGCCTCTACACATCAAGGACAATCATGTAATGTAAGTCGACTATTTTTTTTTTGATATTTTAAAAGACTTTATTTATTGTACGTATATCTAGCTATATTATGTAATCTGTATTTCTCTTATATAAAAGCTAATAATTGTGTATTTTGTATTAAAATAGACGATCGCTCTGATGTAATAATTTTTCGTTGTTTGATTAAAGTAAATAATCTTTTGATAATATCGTACGATACATCAAGGGTATAGTTTTATCAATAGTATTGTATTTATAATTTACAGATGCATTGTACGTATCCATAAGGAGCCTAACTGAAATCGCACCGTGAATGCCACATGCGACTTTGTGCCACACATAGGTGTATACATATGTATCTGTATTTTATTAGCCACGTATACATGTAGTATATTTACTATTATGTTTTAATGTTAAAAAGTATGCGTCCGGCTATTGTTTGGACGCATCTCTTCTTTGTATATTACGTATAAGTCTTGGTTAGAATATACCAACCTTTGATTTCATGTATAACGCCATATCGTTATATTTACACTTGCTAGGCTATACGCAAGTACTAACCGATTTTGTTTACCATAACTGCATGGTAACATTGAACTTTGAACTTGCGTATGAAAATGTTCTATGCAACGTAAAGGGGCTACTTTTAAAAAAAAAAAGAAACACGTGGCTTTGTTTACATTTTGACACAACATTACGTGTATATTGTTATTTTTCATAGAATTTTAGGAAAATGTAAACAGTACATATATGTTTTATATTTATATATGATACCAACATTTTTAAAATGAACAATTGTATAAAGAAACGGGAAAATATCTCGACCGAGGCGACGTGCAGTGCTGTCAAATATAGACATTATACCTCTGTGTCTGTGTTCATCCTACGATCGCGTCTTTGGGGTGGACGGGCGTGAGACCCTCTGACAGAGGTCAGTTATAAACATATCCTCTTGTCTTTGTTCTTTGAGAACTTAATAATGTGTATTTTAAAACATGCACCGCTAGTAATCCACGTATTGACAGTAACGCGTCACCACAAATACAATGTACCCATCGATCGAAGGAAAAGGAAAAAACTTTATCTTCTCTACAAAATGCGCACAAATCAAACTCCTGATTTTCTTACTTCTCTACTTCCTTCTACCGTTCAAGATCAAGCTGCCTATCCATTAAGAAATAGAGATGACTATAAAATTCCGTATTTTAGACTTTCATCTACAAACACTTCTTTTCTACCTTCTACTCTTCGCTCTTGGAATAACTTAGAAAACTCTGTTAAGTCAGCAATATCATTGAGCCTTTTTAGAAATTCACTAAAACCGGTTTTTGAATCTTTCTCCCTCTTACTTTGGCATTGGTGACCGGAAGTTAAATATATTGCATACAAAACTTAGACATCAATGTAGTTCCCTAAATTACGATTTGTTCAGGATAAACCTTGTGGAAACTCCATGCTGTAACCGTGGACATATTTGTGAGAGTGTACATCACTTCTTTTTTTTTCGAATGTAAAAATTATAATGTTGAAAGGAATTTGCTATTGGAAAGCCTAAATAAAATGAATTTAAATGTTCGTATTGATTTAAATTTAATCTTGTTTTGGAAATGAGCGATTCTGTATCTGGAAACGAAAAAGGGTCATCTCTTTTTTTAATGTTCAAAACTTTATTAAATTAAGCAGATTTAATATTAGACGAATAAACCTTTCTTGTTATATATAGTTCTTTTCGATATTCTTTTTAGTGTTTTCTGTAGTTATCTAGACTAAAATACGACTTTGAATTAGGTTATTTTTTCAGATTATTAGCAAGTTCAGGTATCAGGGCGACGATTGCTTATGGATTTGACGGTAAGGCCTTGAACCTCAGTAGGCGAACGTATTTTAGGAGTAGGTTATATAAAGAAATTGATGTTGAATGGAACATTCTTTTAGACGCGGAAAGGCTCAAATGATACGAGCTAAATATGTCCACCTGTTTGCCGCAATTTATTATTTATTACTGTAAGTTCCGAATTCCAGTATCTACAATTTTTAAGACATTGTATTTTCTCCCTCTCCTTACTCCCCCCTCTCTCTCTCTCTCTCCAAAGTGTTCTTATTTACTATTTAATCATATTTATATATTTCATTACTTTGCATATCATGTTTTGTATTTGTTCTGTATTTTGGAAAGGATGGCAATATAAGTTGCATAAAACTTGTACCCAATCCTTTTGTATATATTTGCAATAAAATATGTTAAATCAATCAAAACCAATCGAACACAAGTGAAAATGTTCCGTCTGTAGATGGCGATGGATCTAAGGCTCTAAGCGTAGATTATTTAATCACATGGCTCCCAAGGATGTAATATCGTCAAGTCAGACGACAATCTCAAACACGTCGAGCTACTTGAACATCGGTGTTTTGACAACTTCGTCAAACTCCAGTGTGTAAGCGTGCGTCAGCTTCGCCTCGCTGCACAAAAACGGTCACCGGGTTCACACATGTGGCCGAGTAAAAAATTCTTTATGTTATTACGCTATATATTAACTTTTAGCAAAAATTTAATATATATCTAAAGATGCTCCACCGCCGACAGAGCATAAATGATGTTAATCATTTGAAAATAATTGGTGTTTAATCGTGTATATATATGCCTAATTAACACAAAAAATAATATAAAATAATTTGTTTCGCCTTTGGTGCATGCACAATCAGTACTTCATTCCATATAGGATATAGTGTCACGGATTTTTTTCGGGATGCAATTAATTATTTTTCATATTTTTAACTTGAAGTAAAATTAGAACCTCAAACTTTTCAATGGTGGTAATGGTGTAAAGTAAGTAACTTTTTAACTGAAGAAAAATACTTAATCGTCCTCTCCTTTTTTTATAGTGAAAAAATACCATTTGTCAGCGGTGGAGCATCTTTAAAGTTCTGATCTGATGAAATAAAATTTTCTCTGAAATTTACTTTGTTTGTCATGTTTATTTTACAATGAAATATTGAACTTTATTGTCGTCGCGGATGAATAATTCTACCT
Source organism: Argopecten irradians (assembly GCF_041381155.1). Classification (NCBI taxonomy): domain Eukaryota; kingdom Metazoa; phylum Mollusca; class Bivalvia; order Pectinida; family Pectinidae; genus Argopecten; species Argopecten irradians. Next base: position 7,549,540 of record NC_091140.1, on the reverse strand, counting down.
TACGTGAAGAGTCATCTTTCGCTGTTCAATTGAGTAAGCTCCTCCCACTTTTGACCGACTTTTATTGAATAATTACGTCAAATTCAAATGACGATTTTATAGCATAAAATATAAATAAAAAAGTCGTATGAGTGTAAATATAGGGATTGGATTTCGCTTTTATGTTAACCATGCTTGTATGGAGCAATTCCTCTAAGAATATATTCAATATGGGGCGCTAACGCGCCCCATAGAATATAGTCTTAGAGGAATTGCTCCATACAAGCATGGTTAACATAAAAAGCGAAATCTAATCCCTATATGTTAAAATATCAATAT